>NW_008337322.1:911745-924920 GCF_000622305.1 Nannospalax galili | reverse complement strand
ACTTTCTTTGTTCTTTATATTGCTTCAAGTATTCTTTGAAAGGCTCATTTTGTGGACATGTATTCTTTCAGGGTATTTGTGTCACGGAAGATTTTTCTATCCTCCTCAACTATATTAGACATTTTTGTTGGGTAAAGTATTCTGGGCTGGCATCTATGGTCATTTATAACTGGAAATTTCTTGGTCCAGGTTGTTCTGACTTTCATAGTTTGCACTGAAAAGTCAGCTATAATTCTAATGGGTTTTCCTTTATATGTGACTTTTTTTTTTTTTAAGCAGCTTTCAGTATTGTCTCTTTGTTCTGTACATTTAGTGTTTTTGCTATGATGCCATGGAGAGTTTCTTTTCTGGTCCTGTTTGGTGTTCTATATGCTTCTTGTATTTGTATGGACATGACTTTCTTTAATTTTGGGAAATTTCCTTCCATGATTCTGTTGAAGATCTAGTCCATGCCATTATCTTGGGATTTTTCTCCTTCCTGTATGCCTATGATTTTTAAGTTTCATCTTTTTATGTGTCATACATTTCCTGCATATTCCATTCTTGTGCTTTCTTAAATTTTTCATAATCTTTGCTTGAATGGCCTAGTTCGTCTAGTTCATCTTCCAGTCTTGATAGTCTGTTTTCCATTTCATTCATCCTATTGGTGAGGCTTTCTCCTGTCGTTTCTCATTGGCTTACTGAGTGCTTTACTTCCTTCTTCATTTCAGCCTGATTAGTCTTCAATATTTCTAGCTCCTTTCTGAATTCATTTAGAAGTTTATCCCTATCTTCCTTCAGTTCTTTGATTTCTTTGTTCGTGTGTTCTTTAAATTGTTGAATTCCTTGATCATGTTTATGACTGTTCTTTTAAATTCAGTGTCCTAGGTTATCTCTAGGGGGTTCTCCTTGTAGAACTCTTCTACAGGATTGGTGGCATTTGGTGGGGACATAGTGTTTTGGCTTTCCATTTTATTATTCTTTAGTTCTTTGGTTTCTTTTTGTATCTTAAAAGTCACTGAATTCTTTTATCATATTTATAATTATTCTTTTGAGTTCCATGTCCTGCATTATCTATAGGGGGTTCTCATTGTACTCCTCTAGAGGACTATTGGTATTTGGTGGGGCTATGTTATTTTGGTTTTTCATGTTATTATTTTTTCTCTGTGATTTTGACATGTAATTTCTTTTGCAGTTTCTGAGTTTTGTGTGAGACTCAAGCCTTCAAGTTTAGGTCTGCTTCTTTTTGTAAACTTTATATGTCTTTGTCGTTTACTTTTGGGGCATGAAAATTTGGTTCCTCTAAGCACCTGGTTCTCGCTTTTGATTTTATATTGGAGTGGAAAGATTGCTTTTGTCTTCAGGAGTTCCCAACGAGGTCCAAGCCAGATGAGGATCAGATGCTCTCGGGCTTTCTCCTACAGTCTAGTTCCCTCCAGGAAAGATGTTGTCCTCAGGAATTTGGGTGTTGGACTGGCCTGGGAGCAGGGCCCAAGAAAGATGCTTGTGTTTGGCAGCTGGTGGCCGTACCACCCAGAGATGCAAAGGGAGATGGGGGCCGGAAGAGGCCCCAAGGGATTCTGGGGACTGCAGGGAGGAACTGAGTTAGTTTGGATGCAAAGGATCAGGAAGCCTAGAGGTCAGCCCCAGTGTCTGGGAAAGAGGCTGGCCGGTTGTGCAACCCAGAGAAGCAGAGGGAGGTGAGGGCTGGACCAGGCCCAGAGGGCTCCTGGGGACCACAAGAAAGAACTGGGTTCATCTGGATGCAAGGGATCAGGAAGCAGTGGTGGTTCCCCCTGTGTTTGGGGTGCCAAGACAAGGAATGGAACAGTACCTAGGTCAGGAGAGAGGCTGGCAGGTTGAACAGGCCCAGGGAAGCAGAGGGAGGTGACTGTTTGTACCTTTTTGAATAAATTAAGTACTATTGGGTATAGCTCTTCTTTAAATGTCTAGTAGAATTCTGTTGTGAATTCATCTGGGCATATGCTTTGTATTATTTTTATTTGTCTGGAGATTTTGTATTACTGTTTCAGTTTTCTTATGTTTTATGGCTCTGTTTAAGCTGTTGATCTCTTCTTGGTTTACATTTGGTGATTCCCATTATTTTAGATACACCTTCATTTCTTTTAATTTTTCAAATTTAATACTGTATAGGTTTTTAAAGTATTCCCTAATAATGTTCTGGATCTTTTTGATGTCTGTTGTGATGTTTCCGCTTTCATCTCTAATTTTGTTGATTTGGAGTTGCTGTTTCTTTAGGTTAACTGAGCTAAGGGTCTGTCTATTTTGTTTATCTTTTCAATGAACCAGCTCTTGGATTTGTTGGTTCTTTCTATTTTTTGTTTGTTTGTTTCTATTTCTTTAATTTCTATTCTGATTTTTCTTATTTCTTCTTGTTGGCTTGGTTTGGGTTCCATTTGTTTTTGCCTTTCAAGAGTTTTGAATTGCAATACTAAGTCATTTATTTGTGTTCTTTATGATTTTTAATGTAGTCACTTAGAGCTATAAACTTTCTTAGGACTGCTTTTAAGGTGTCCCAGAGGTTTGTTGTGTTGTATTGTCCTTTTCATTTACTTCCAGGAAAACTTTAATTTTTTCTTAATTTCTCCTTTGACCCATTCATCATTCAGGAGTGTGTTATTTAATCTTCATGAGTTCATGTACTTACTAGAGTTTCTTCCAATGTTGATTTTAAGCTTTATTGAGTTATGGTTTGATAGGCTATGTGGCATTATTTCAATATTTTGGTATTTGTTGAGGCTTGTTTTGTGCCCCAGTATGTGGTCTAATTCGGAGAAAGTTCCATGAGGTGCTGAGTAAAAAGAATATTCTTTGGTGCTTGAGTGGAATATTCGGTAGATGTCTGTTAGGTCCATTTGATGTATGGTATTATTTAATTCGGATGTCTTTCTCTCTATTTTTGTCTGTTTGACCTGTCTAATGGACAGTGGGGTAATGAAGCCCCTACTACTAGTGATTTGGGATTAATCTGTGACTTAAAGCCCTGTAGCACCATTTTTACTGAAGGTGGGTGCACCAGAGTTTGGTGCATATATGTTCATGAATGTAATATCTTCTTGGTCAATTGTTCCTTTGGTCAGAATGAAGTGGCCCTCTTTATATCTACTTATTAGTTTTAGTTCGAAGTCTATTTTTTCAGATATTAGAATTACAACTCCTATTTGTTTCTTAGTGTTATTTACTTAGAATATTTTTTCTATTCTTAAACCTTAAGGTAGTGCCTTTCCTTGAAAGTGAGATGGGCTTCTTGCAGACAACAAAAATTTAGATTTTGTTTCTTAATTCACCTAGCCTGTGTCTTTTGACTGGGAAGTTCATTCCATTGATATTTGAAGTTATTATTGAAAGATGTGTATTGGTTCCCGTCATTTTAATTTCTGTTTGCATTTTTGGTCTAACTGTATGTTTTCACAGTTATACCTTTATTTGATTCCTTTCTGTTACCCCTTGGGTATAGTCTTTCCTTTCTTCAGCTCTTTGTATTGCTTCAAGAATTTTCTGAAGAGCTGGCTTTGTAGACATGAATTCCTTCAGCCTATTTATGTTGTGAAAGATTTTACTTTCTCCTTCAACTATAATAGACATTTTTTGCTGGGTAAATTATTCTGAGTGGGCATCTAAGGTCATTTAGAACTGGGAATACTTTGGTCCAGGCTCTTCTGACTTTCACAATTTACACTGAAAAGTCAGCTGTAATTCTGATGGGTTTTCCTTTATATGTGACTTGTTGTTTTTCTTTTGTAGCTTTCAGTATTGTCCCTCTGTTCTGTATGTTGAGTGTTTTTACTATTATGGCTGTGGGGAGTTTCTTTTCTGCTGCTGTTGATTTGGTGTTTGATATGCTTCTTGATTTGAATGGGCATGTTTTTCTTTAATTTGGGAAAATTTTCTTCTACAGTCCTGTTGCAGATGTGATCAGCACCATTATCCTGAGATTCTTCTCTTTCCTCTATGCCTACGATGCATAAATTTGTTCTTTTCATGGTGTCCCATCTTTCCTACATATTCCATTCCTGTGTTAAAATTTTCATAATCTTGACTGAGCAGTCTAATCTGTCAACTTAATCATCCAGTCTTGATATTCTATTTCCCATTTCATTCATTTTATCGGTGAGGCCTTCTTTTGTCATTTCTATTGGCTTACTGATTGTTTCACTTCTTCATTTCAGCCTTAATTTTCCTCAGTATTGCTAACTCTCTTGTGAATTCAGTCAGAAGTTTATCCCTAGATATGTTTGCTTGTATGTTCTTTAAATTCATTGCACTCTTTGATCATGTTTATGAATGATTGTTCTTTTAAATTCTGTGTTCTGGGTTATCTCTAGGGAGTTTTCATTATTGAACTCTTCTACAGGACTGTGGATGTTTGGTGGAGACATATTATTGGGGGTTTTCATAGTATTACTTTTTGTCATGATTTTGGCTTGTGGATTTCTTTTGTTGTTTCTGATTCTGGTGTGAGACTAAAGTCTTCCTTTGTTGAATTTGCCTGTTTCTATTTGTACACTTGATGTGCTTTTGCTCTTTTCTTATTGGATATGAAAAGCTGGTTGGTCTAGGATTCAGGTTCTCTCTTTTGATTTTGTATTGGAATTACAAGATGGCTCTAGTCCACCTACTCAGGAGTTCCCACAGAGGCCCACATCAGTTAAGAATCAGATGCTCTCAGACTTCCTCCTAAGGTCTGGACCCCTCTAGTCAGCAGGCACAGCACAATTTGTGAAGCTTACTGGGTGGATTCAGGCATTTCAGACAGCCTGGAAAGTTCTGGACCCTACTAAAGAGCAGAAACACCCAGCCTTGCAGCAGTGGGAGAGGCTGCACATGGTCTCAATGGAAGGACAGGCACTGCGTGATTTAGAGACCTCACTGCATGCTAAATTAAGAGGGTAGGTCAGAGATCTGAGGTGCTAAGAGGAAAAGCAGGCCTATACCCAAGGCTAGAAAAAGAACAGGATATGGATTCTGGGCAGTTGGAGTTGTTCAGTTTGTGGGGAAGTCAAGGCACAGTGCATGGGATCAGAGTTCCCAACATTCAAAATATTTCAATGGTTAAGAATTTGTTTGATTTATACAGCTACCATCCTGCACCCTTTCCCACAACTTAGAGTAAGTTGACATTTTAAAACATTAATAAAAGTTTCTTTCCTTGTATGAAGAAAGCAAGAGATTATTTTATTACATTTTATCACTTAGGGCCCATGGATTACAACTTTGTTCTATATGCTTTAAAAAAGTATGATAATTATGTGGAAATAGGTTTTATTAATTTCACTCTGAAAATGGCTGTCCCTTCTTAAGTATCTTCATTTGTACACTGCTGATAGGCAGTGACTCAAGACAGGAAGTGGGTTAGTAAGATGGCTTAGAGGAAAGCCATCACCCATCCTGATGACCTATGTTCAGTGCTCAGGACACATGTGGAAGGGAAGAACCAAACTCCTGCAGGTTGTACTCTGACATCCAAATGGGTCATATGCATATACACAGATCAGTAAGTAAACAAAGTTAAAAACATACAATGAGGGGGTTGGAGAGATGGCTCAGTGGTTAAGAACACTGGTTGTTCTTCAGAAGACCTGGGTTTGAATGCCAGCACCCACATGACAGCTAACAATTGTCCATAACTCTAGTTCCAGAGGATCCAACAGCCTCTTCTGTCCTCCTCAGGAACTGCACGACATGGGTGCAGTTACCTACATGCAGGCAATACAGACATACACATAAAATAAAAAATAAAATCTTAAAAAAAAACAGTCAGTGAGGATAAGAGTTCCATCTCTCCCTTGAGCACACCCCGAGAATGTATATTGTTGACTACGTCATCTTCTGAAGACCTTTGAAGGTCTTTGCTTGCTCTCACATGCTTCATCTTATACTGGGAAGAAATTATACTCTAACAAGTTTTCTCTTTTATGACTTACTGTTTCATAAGCTGACCGCCTACCCCTACTCTGTCCCCCATGGTTGTATAAAAGTCTAACATGTGTTTCCCTTTTTTCTGCCCACCAAGAGCACAGACTCTTAGCAGGGACTCTTTTTACATGTATGAAAGTGTTTCAGGTAGTGAAATTCATGTTGGAAAGTCAACGTATTTAATACTGCTATGTGGAGTCAAATTGAACAACAGAACTAGTAATATCTTAAAAATATGCATTGTGAGTTTTCAACAAGAAAACAATCCTATTTCTTTAAACTATATCTGACATTTAACAGTGGCCTGATATGGACAACTTTTCTGCCATTTATTCTAACCCAACCAGGAGTCTAAACTTAGGCCACTTCTTCATCAGAGAATGTAGAGTTTGGAGGGTACTTAAGAGCCCTTAAAGTTCATTAATCCCAAGGAAAGAGGAACATCCCCAACTGACTAGAGGGAGAGGAAATATGTTCAGGGAAGTGAAGAGGCTATAAAAAGAAAATATGAAAGCCTAGAAAAAAGAGGCAGCTATAGAAAACAAAGATGTGTGGGACTTTCCTCAGGTGCTTAGGGCCTTTAGGCCCAGGGCAATGGACTTTAGGGGGAAGGATGCACCCCAGGGAATGTGTACATTAAGCAGCTGTGGGGAGTCATCCACAAAACAGAATATGAGATGCATGTGTCTTTAGCCTAGGACTCTGAACTAGCTGCTACATGTGGAGTTCTCAGGAACCTCTGCCATCTAAGCACAGCGAGACTGCACAGCTGACTGGTGACCTGAGCACCTTGTGTGTCATCACAAGAAAGAGGTGATGTGCTGCGTCTTGGGAGATCATCATCCAATGTGCTAGTTGGATGTCAAGAATACAGCTATATAAGACGCTGCAAGGTTGAAATGAAATGACTTCATCTTCTTTTACCTAGGACTAATCTCTCCCAAGAATTCTTCATCTATCCTTGTAATGTCCTTTGTAACTTTTAGAAACTGAATAGGTACATAAGCACTAACTTGTATTGTTCTAAGTGTCTTAGAATGCTATAGTTTCTATCACATTTAATGGACTGAACACATAGAGCTGTATCTATGTCAATAGGCATATGTTTAGTATCTATTTCAAAATAAACTGTCTGGAATTATTGTCTTTTGGACCATGTTGGGAATGGATGAAGAACCAAATCTTTACAAAGAAGAAAGAGCCAGGATAGCCACAAATTTGAGAAAAAGTTAGAGTGTAGACAGCCATCCCCATGCCGTGAAAAAACTGGGAACTGCCAGAACAATGGTGATAACAGTGTGTTCTCACACTGCACGAAAGCAAGGGACTCGGGAAAAGTTCTTCCAGAGGAGTTGGTAATCTGGGAAGAATCCATGCTGGTAAAGAGGTTGACAGGAGACATTGGAAACGTTGAGGGTCAACAGCCTTTTGAATATTCTGTGTTCATAACTGTGCCCCCCAAAGATAAAAAGTTAGTAAAGAATCTAAAAGCATGCCTACTGTGATGCAGAGATGGGAGTGGTAAACTGTCTTTCCTCCATCCAAAAGCCTTGCTCTGGCTAGCTTTTCTCTTGGTCTGATAAACACCAGGACCAAAAACAACTCAGGGAGGAAAGGGTTTATTTAGCTTATTCTTCCACATCCCAGTTCATCACTGACAGAACTCGGGTCAAGGACTCCAGCAGGGCCCTGGAGACAGGAACCAAAGCAGAGAAGATGGAGGATCACTGCTTTCTGGCTTACTCAGTTGCCTTTCTTTCACAGCAAGTGCCCATCTGTCCGTGGATGGCCCTGCCCACAGTGAGCTGGGCCCAAGTACATTGATTAGCATTTTAGCATTTAGAAAAATGGCACACAGACATGGCCACAGGCCAGTTCAATGGCAGAAGTTCCTCAGTGGTGGCTCCCTCTTCCCAGGTGTCTCTAGTTTGTGTTAAGTTGACAAAGCTAACCAGCAGAAGCTTTAAACTTTGAGGTCAAGGATGACAAACGTTGCTATGGTTAGGAAACTGCTGAAATATCTCTCTCCCTGGAAGAAAAGAGCAGGACCCCCAACCAGGATGAAAGCAGGAAACCTAAGACCGCCCCTCCCCCAAGATCCAGAGAAAGGAGGTTCTATGAGAGTGTAGAAGAGGCTTCCTCTCTCTACCTCCACACCAGGGGACAAGCTTCAAAGATCAGGAACAGACAGATCCTGCTGGAAGAGAAGCAGGAGAGGAAAAGTAAGAACAAAGAGACTTGCTCTGATGCACAGTATAAAAAGAAGGCCTAAAATTCAGAACTGAATAGACATTGTTTCATTGAGCCCAAATCCACCCTAATTAAAGCCTTCTGTGTTCGAAACAGGGAATAATACTAGCAAACAGTGTCACACCCAGCCTGGTTTTAGTGTAGAGAAACTCAGTGTCCACCAAAAATCTGAAAGAGTTGGTGCCCATTTCCAAACATAAAAATCAACAAACCTCAGTCTCTAGTAAATCACATGACACATTCAGCTTTCAGAAATTAGGATGTAGGGATGTCAAGAAGAGAAAAACAGAATCATTAGAGCTAAAAGAAGATGCTGCAAAGACTCTGGAACAACTTGACTGCATTTAGAGTAACCATGGTGACTGTGACGGTCTCCAAGGGTCGTGGTGGACAACCTGGAGATCGGAGGAAGAACGTCAGTAAAGAGATAAAATGCATGAGAAATGAGGGAAGTGTTAACACTGAAAGTACATGGTCAGAAATAAAGCATGTCTTCTGTGGCTGACTCAACAAAACTCAGAAAGCATCAAAGAACTTCAAGATACATGAAGGGAAATTGTCCAAAATGAAACGTTAGGAGGAAAAACAAGGACAGTTTTAAAAGAAAAATGTGTGGTATAAAAGTTTTGTTGCATTTTCAATCTTGTAGCATTGAGAAAGAAATAAAGGACGGAAAGAAGAAAGGAAGGAGGAAGGGAGGGAGAGAGGGAGGGAGAGAGGGAGGGAGGGAGGGAGACAAGCAAAAGGTGCTCTGTGGAAGACAGCCTGAGGTCACACCTGCGACAAGTAGAAATCTGAGGAATGACATGACAGTAAGGATTTCCTGGTTAAGCAGTTTTCTCCAATAGAACATACCCATAAATGGTAACCAAATTTTGCCCCCAGTAAAGGGGGAGGAGGAGGGGGGAGGGAGAGGGAAGGGAGGGAAGGAGGGAGGTAGGTGTAGTGGGCACAGTCAGGCAGGACACTGGGAATGGAAGGGAAGCAGGTATTTTATCTAGGATGCAGCCTGGTCCCATGTACTGGAGTCTCAAAATCTGGACCCTGAAGAAATGAAGTCCCTACACTTTATACCTTCAGTAATGGATTCAACATAGGCCAATTAAATATCAGTGCAACAAAAAGTTGTAAAAAGCAAGTGGTTTGTCTAGTTATTGATGGAAAATTCTTTGCCTGAGACAAACAGAATTGAGGAAGTTTTGTTAGGACACACGGCAAGTGGTTCTAGCTGGCAGTGTTAACATTCTGACCACAAACTTGTCAGCTGAACTTTGCTGACAGACAGAAAATAAGAATTATAATCCTTATTTTTATTGATCAAAGGAAGGAGGGAAAGAAGGAATTGAATAAAAATATGTGAACATGTAACAATGTTTAGAACTGGATGAGACCACAAAGCTCAGACCCTAGAGGCCCAGTGACCATCAAGCAAGGTTAATGCCTCCAGCCTCCAAACAGCTAGACACATCTTGATCATATTACTGGAAAAAAAAAAATCAAAGGATGTGTTACAAGTAACACATATTCACAGAGACAACACTTACAGATCACTTGTTGCTGGGTATCAAGCAAGTCAGAGGCAATAGGGCTGTGGTCTATTTATCAATATTTTCCTCATCTCTATATCGACACATCATTTCTTGATTTGTGAGAGGTTGAATTGTGCCCTTTAAACGTCTCCATTGCTATGATGGCTCTCAGTAAACTTTGTCAGGAAAAGGCACAGAGAAGACACTGTAGGCACAAGTAATTTGGGTCTCAGAGGGCTCCCCCGGGGTTGGCTCCTGCAGAGACCATGGCTTCCCCAAGTTCCCTGCAGTGCAGGGCCTGCCTGGCACGTGGCTGTTAATATGAGCTGTAGTCAGCAGCCCTGCCTACCTGGAGCTTCTGTCAGCAATCTTATTGGTCTATTCAGAGTGTTTTCAATGAGATAGTTTTCCTTTCTTGGCACAGTAGAAGGTAAATTTCTGACACAGGTCAGACAATGGCTCATCTAGCTCTGCTAAGGTGGCCACGGCAACTTCTCCAACACTCAAGTAGCCGAGGTCATGACTATCCAAAAAGTCAATAATCTGACTCTTGGAGGCTCATCCATGGTTTTTTAGGTAAATCCTACTGAAAGAAGGATTTCCTACAATTCCTTTCATTATTTCTAACTAAACTCTTGTTACTCTAATTCTCTCAGCAGGTCTGCATTACCCTTGTCCTGTTAAAATACCTCTGTAGTTTTTGGTTTTGTTGATTTGAGTTTTGCTTCTTTCTTTCTTTGACCCTGAGTCTTTCTGATCAACTGGGGGTGGGAGAGAGAGAGAGAGAGAGAGAGAGAGAGAGAGAGAGAGAGAGAAGAGAATCCCACTTCTCACTTGAGAAAGTCCAAACCAGAATCAAGGGAATCTGAGGAGGGAAGCACTCCTGTGTTTCTAGGGAAAGACAGTGTGGGCAGTTGTTCTTGGGAACATCTAATCAGCCTGCAGCACACAGGAAATGTGTTATGTTCTGTCTTGAAATGCTTGATAGCTACCTTTCTTCAGATATATTAGAGATTCTTTCTCTATATGAAAAAGAGAGACAAAACTAAACTAAGCTGTATGTCTCTCTCTCCTGGACTGCTACGAGGAACTGAGTCTCTCCTGGACCCCCGGCTCTTCCTTCCTTTGCAGTATCCTCTCCAAAGAACTTAAGGAACTTCCACAGGAAGGTGATGCCATGAGTTTGTGTTCACTTTCATCTCTTCCATGGTTTCCGACACTTTTAAATCTGCCATAAAAAGGTTTCCTGAAGCCTACAAGTAGGTGTTAGACCTGTTCCCTAGCCTCATCGCCCACCTCTGTCCACAGCATCTAGCTGTGAGGAGTTCTTGTGATTTCCTACCCCAAGGACTTCCTTTATACATCCATCTCTATCTTCATCCATACTTGGCATTCACTACTTTGTGGATAATAGTCATAATAACAAATGTAAGGTAGAAAATTATTCTGGTTTTTTGAGACATAGTCTCATGATGTAGGCCTGATTAGTCTGGAACTTGCTATGTAGACCAGACTGGCATACACCTTGCAGTGACCCTCTTTCCTCCATTTCCTAAGGGCTGTGATGGTGGACACTGATTTTACTTGCATGCATTTCTGTTGTAAGGAATGTCCAGTGGAGACCTTCTTAAGTTTTGTCTTAAAAGATATTTGTTCCTCTGTCTTTTTCATTTTTATTTTTATTTTTTAAAAGGAATTCACATCTTTCAAAAATATTTTATTTTTATTTTGTGTGTATGAGGGTATTGCCTGCCAGTATATAAGTACATCTGTGCCATACAATGCCCATGGAGGATAGAAGAGGGCATCAGGTTCCCTGGAACTAAAGTTACAGATGGTTGTTAGCTACCATGTGGGTGCTGGGAACCAAACCCAGGTCCTCTGTAAGAATAGACAGTACTCTTAACCTTTGAACCTTCTCTCCAGTCCATAGTTTTTGAGACAAGTTCTGGCATATCCCAGGATGGTCGCCAACTCTCTATGTGACTAGGGACTCATAACTTAGAACATATAACTAAGGACATGTAATTAGGTGCCTACTAGATATCTATAACTAAGGACATGTAACTAGGGGAATCATACTAGAGATGGTAACTAGGGACCTGTCACTAAGGACCTGTTACTAGGGACCCATCACTAAGGCCTCATCACTGGGAACCAGTAATTAGGGACCTGTGACTAGGAATCTGTGACTGGGGACAGGAACCTAGGACGAGTATATTTCATTACAAGAAAGGATGGGAGATGCTGAGATTTTAGGTTCAGTAGGAAGTGGCTGAAGGAGGATCATCATACTGGGTATATGTGAACATATGAAGAGCATCACTGTACCGGGTATAATGTGAACATATGAAGAGGTTCACTGTACCAGGTATAATGTGAACATATGAAGAGGTTCACTGTACCACGTATAATGTGAACATATGAAGAGGTTCACTGTACCACGTATAATGTGAACATATGAAGAGGTTCACTGTACCACGTATAATGTGAACATATGAAGAGGTTCACTGTACCACGTATAATGTGAACATATGAAGAGGATCACTGTACCACGTATAATGTGAACATATGAAGAGGTTCACTGTACCACGTATAATGTGAACATATGAAGAGGTTCACTGTACCACGTATAATGTGAACATATGAAGAGGTTCACTGTACCACGTATAATGTGAACATATGAAGAGGTTCACTGTACCACGTATAATGTGAACATATGAAGAGGTTCACTGTACCACGTATAATGTGAACATATGAAGAGGTTCACTGTACCACGTATAATGTGAACATATGAAGAGGTTCACTGTACCACGTATAATGTGAACATATGAAGAGGTTCACTGTACCACGTATAATGTGAACATATGAAGAGGTTCACTGTACCACGTATAATGTGAACATATGAAGAGGTTCACTGTACCACGTATAATGTGAACATATGAAGAGGTTCACTGTACCACGTATAATGTGAACATATGAAGAGGTTCACTGTACCACGTATAATGTGAACATATGAAGAGGTTCACTGTACCACGTATAATGTGAACATATGAAGAGGTTCACTGTACCACGTATAATGTGAACATATGAAGAGGTTCACTGTACCACGTATAATGTGAACATATGAAGAGGTTCACTGTACCACGTATAATGTGAACATATGAAGAGGTTCACTGTACCACGTATAATGTGAACATATGAAGAGGTTCACTGTACCACGTATAATGTGAACATATGAAGAGGTTCACTGTACCACGTATAATGTGAACATATGAAGAGGTTCACTGTACCACGTATAATGTGAACATATGAAGAGGTTCACTGTACCACGTATAATGTGAACATATGAAGAGGTTCACTGTACCACGTATAATGTGAACATATGAAGAGGTTCACTGTACCACGTATAATGTGAACATATGAAGAGGATCACTGTACCGGGTATAATATGAACATACGAAGAGGTTCACTGTACCG
>NW_008337322.1:908974-910448 GCF_000622305.1 Nannospalax galili | reverse complement strand
TATAATGTGAACATATGAAGAGGTTCACTGTACCAGGTATAATATGAACATATGAAGAGCATCACTGTACCGGGTATAATGTGAACATATGAAGAGGTTCACTGTACCGGGTATAATGTGAACATGATACAGAAACACATGAACCAAAGAATAAAGGCGTTAAGTCTGACCAGTAGCCCTGTGTTTGATAGGACTGTGGTTGGTACTAAATGCTGTGATCAGCAATAAGTAGGAAGATAAATTGAAGAAATACTTCAGAATTAAGTCAACAGGACATATTTTCTTGGCTTTCAAGATTTTTAAACATGAGGCTAAAGTAAATGTAAAAGTCACGTAAATCTTCAGATAAAGGAAAATCCAACTCCTTTACTTTAAAAAAGGGTCATTTTTCTACACTTTTTGCCTTCAATTCCAGAGAAAGTGTTGATAGTTACTCTGGTAAACTTGATAAAATGCAGTATTTTTAAACAATGAGATTTTTTCTTAGTGTTGTGTGTAAGTCAGTCCCTCCGATGAGCTTGAATGGGAAGTGGCTGGTGTGTCTGAGGAACTTCCCCTTCCCCAGTACCCTACAGCATCCCCAGATCTGGTTGCCTAAAGTGTCCTAAGGCAAATAATAAAAACAAAAGCAACCAAGAAAATACAGGAAAAGAAATAAATAGAAAAGCATTAATAGACACTTACAATAAAACATAAATGTCTGTCAAACACTAGTAGCTTTAAGCTCTTTGTGACGTGTAATGTACTTAAGACAAGTCGACCTTCCAGGCAATGCAATAACCAACTTCTCTGATTGGAAAAGAACGTGAAAAGGAGCTGTTCCAGGATGTCAACTCTCTCTCTCTCTCTCTCTCTCTCTCTCTCTCTCTCTCTGGCATTTTGCAGAACAAGCTATGTGACACTGGTAGCTGATAAAGTTTAGAATAGGGACAGACTTCAAAAGAATGGTAATATTTGCTTTTCCCATGTCATAAAATCAGAAGTTGATAGGATAGTAAACCCAGCGATTCTTTACCTTTAAAAATAGAGCTAAGCTATTAGGTCTTGGAGTGTTGGGTCTGTATTTTGAAGCTGATTACACTGTTTTACAAAGTGTAATTTAGGGTCTAACATGACTTTAATAGTAAAGTCTCCTTTTCCTGCCTCAAAGAGCTCGATGTCTCTGTGAAGGTAGCTATGAATTTTATAGGCCGTAACACAAAATGAAAAATTATAAGCTTTTCTTCATACATTTATAAATGGAAAGGGGGGAGCTGGAGAGATGGCTCAGCAGTTAAGAACCCTGGCTGTTCTTGCAGAAGACCCTGGTTCAAATCTCAGCACCCACATCGCAGCTAACAACTATCGGTAACTCCAGTCCCAGGGGATCCAACAGCCTCTTCTGTCCTCCACAGCCATTGCATGACACGGGTGTACTTACCTACATGCAGGCAATACAAACATACACATAAAATTAATAACATTTTTTAATGGA
>NW_008337322.1:853477-908733 GCF_000622305.1 Nannospalax galili | reverse complement strand
ACACACACACACACACACACACACACACACACACACACACACACACACAGAAAAATGGAGACAAAGCCAGGCGTTGAAGGAGCCCAAGTGCTTCTGAGTTCCTCCTATAGTCCTGTTCCCATGCTTAACAAATGTGAGTGCCCCTATGGACCATGCCTTCACCTGGGGACACTGGCTTAGACAGTTAGCTGTCAATGGCTGACAGCTTAGATACATTTCCACTTCAAGTACAAAAGTTCATCACACAATCCTTCTGTAGGAAGTCAGGCTACATTCCTATAATCCAACCTGACCTAACATGGTTGGCTTCAAACATGTCTCTTGCAAGATGGTCTTAGCTTTGTATGGAAGACTCGCTCACCAAAATTAAACTTCAATATGTTCTTATGGGATTAGATGAAGACTGTCTCGTTCCTATAACAAGCCTCAGATACGAAAGTAACTGGTCATATTCTAATATTCTTAGCCTGTGTTGAGTCATATGGAAAATTTGACCATTACTTTTGGTGAGGCATTTTTCATAGACAAGCAGGACCAGCCATCACAGATAAAATACTCCTCATTTAAGGGGATGGCATGTGAAAAGTCATACAAGCCCTTCCTGTGTTACAGCTACTGATCAGTATAATGGAACGACTCATCTAACCTGTCGGCCAACGCATTGCTGCGTCACAGTTTAGCACACAGGAGAGGGTTGTTGGTGATACTTTGATCCTCTGATTGTGGCATTACTTCTCTGTCCCTCTGGGCTGCTTGCAATTAGACAGAAGACCTGCAGGCCTCTGCTTCCATCCCTTCCACCCCAGCTACCATTTACCAGAATTCCTCTATTTCTCTTTTTTTCTTTTGCCTGAAATGTCCATCCATTTTGTCATCAATTCCTACCATATTTTCCTTTAAGCACATACGGACATACATTCACAGAGAGCGAGATCCACAGATATGCACAAGACATACATAATAGACGTACAGAGATACACATACAGACAAGACACACACAGACATAGAGACATACAAACACACACATACATAGACACACACAGAGACATTCGTGCAGATGCACACAGATATGCAAACACACAGACACACAACATACACCAACAGTACACATATACACCTGCAGATACAGATACAAACACATACACACATTGGCATATACAGGCATACACAGACATATACACATACATAGACTAGACATACATGCTCAGACACACGTACATATAAACCTTGCACTAAATGTTCTAGTCTAACTAGGCTTACGTATGTGAGGTGGATGAAAATCAGTAACAAAATTCAGACAAAATTCAAATGTCATTACCATGAGAGAGAGGAAGACAGATCGGAAGTGACACAGTTTTCATTACCATCGCAGGTGGATACAGCGTTTGTTTAGCTTGAGATAAAATGAGAAAATTAGGTTAAAGAATTGTCTTTAATCCCTTTATTTTTTAAGTCCGAGGCAGCTGCTTTGGCTACTATTGTTGGTTTGTTTAGCTTGAGATAAAATGAGAAAATTAGGTTAAAGAATTGTCTTTTATCCCTTTATTTTTTAAGTCCGAGGCAGCTGCTTTGGCTACTATTGTTTTCCTACAAGCAGCTCCATCTCACAAAAGTAAAACCGCCTGTGAAGACAGGCAGCCTAGTGCGTGCAGCGGCAATGTGGGGTGCTCGGCACCTATGGGCATCGGGGCACGCCTTCTGAAATCGCCCCGCCTGCTATGCGAGTGTGACTCTGCACTTCTCCATCTTCTCTCTTAGCCTTATTCTCCGTTCGTTTTTTGTTCTTTGAAGTTTGCTTACTTTTTCAGAATACAAGCTATTCTAAAATGGTCCCCAGAATCCCTGTGTATTCCTCACTTGCTCACAATTGGTTGTCGCAAGTTCACTCTGACTCTAAAGCAAACTGATCACTAATAATGTGTTAAGACTGCCATGATCTGGGGCTGCAACGATGCCTCAGTCTGTAAAGTGCTTGCCATGCAAGCCTGAAGGTCTGAGTGTGGATCCCAGAACCTACATACAATGCTTGGCATGGTGACACACCCCTGTAAACCCGGTGGAGATGAGGATCTAGGGGTCTTGCTGGCCAGCCAGTAAAAATGAATCAGTGAGCTCTAGGTTCAGGGAGAGAAGTGATCTCAAAATCAAAGGTGGAAAGTAATAGAGGAGGACCCTGACATCACTCTCTGACCTCCACCCCCAACACATACAACAACGATCCCAGTACATTCAGACATATGCTGTACAAACTAATTTTCATGATTCTTAAGTAGACATGCTTAACGTGTTTTAACATTTTTATTCTAAAAGTCTTTCATACGCATCTGCATTTACCAAACAAAGTCATTTGAAAATACTAAACTACAAGTGTAGTACATTGCAGTATCTAAGCTTTGTACATCTTGTAGATGGGACAACCCCTAACACCATGAAGAGTTAGCTTTGAACCTGCTTCAGCTAAACCTAAGGACAGGATAAAAGATGCTGTTCATACCTCAAACTCTGATAAATCCAATTAGTCAGCAATGTGACCAGTGCAATTTCTGGACTTCTAGAACCCAAAAATAAGCACGGGGTGGGTTCAAAAGGTAGTACAATTTGTTATGACCTCTGTTATCCAAAGTTGCTACACAGATAAAGGTTCCAATAAAAAGTGAGTGCCTGAAAAAGACTTCTTTTCTAAAGTTTTTATTTTTTAAAATTTTTTAAAATTTAATAACCACATGATTAGAAGAAGCATTTCATTACAGCTTTAACATATTCAGTAAAACATTCCACAGCAAGGATACATCTCTTTCAAAGGTGGCTATAAATTTTCAGGTTCAGACTTGAATTAATACAGTCATACAATACTGAACTCACTATAAACCCTATAAGATATAAAATTGAATGAGTTTTTACCCTTTAAAGAAGATTTCCATTTCATTTTAAGATATGCTATTTTCGACATCTTTAATGCTACTAACACTTAGATGTTTGCACATGTGTCTTTAATCTCTATGTATCTGATTATTACTAGTCACAGTCGGTTACACTCAGATCCTTAGTACCTGAGTATAGATATAAAGTCATCAGGTAGATTTCACTAGTGATGTTTATCACCTCTACTATTTAACATGATGTAAATTTTTAAAATTTTTAATAAAGACTTTTTAAGGATCAAGAATATGTTCTAACTCTGAGTTGTTGTTTGGTAAGTGGAGTGTCACAGGTGAAGCTCCCGCCGCACAAGGGCAGTTTCTTGTTGGCTGTAAAGGTGTACATGAGTTTCGAGTCCTGCTTCTCGAGCATTCCTGAACGTCTTCTGTATATATTTAGCCAGTCCGAGAGAGAGTAGCCCTTGATGTTCTCAGGAAAATTTTCATTATCAGCACAGAACTTTATAATTTGATTTATTCAATTGAAAAAATTGAGACTGTAGCTCACGAATGTATCAAACTCTCCCATGAACACATCAAAAGCATGTACGTGCTTAACCATGATCCTGATTTTGTGAATAAATATGGGAACTGTCAAAAGCATCTCAGTATTAACCATAACCCTAACTTTACACTTAACCATGACTTTTTGCCTGCTTAATAAGCTTTTAATTAGAATGTTTCTCAGATTGCCAAGTTATTAAAAGATATAGACTCAGAGGATTCAAGGCCATAAGGGCAGAGAGTTCAGTAACAACAACAATAAAAACAACAACAATAGTAATTAATAATAACAGTAATAAATAATGTGTTCTGGCTCTGGCTATAGTGCCAACCAGCTCTGAAACCCAGAACTATAATCTTTCTGATATTTTGATCACATACTGACATAGGGATGAAGGTCACCAACTGCCTAGCTATATGCTAGTTAAATTCAAATAAGGAAATTGCACAAATGTGCTCTTGACTACTCTAAACCTAATATGAATGGCCTCTAAGAGGCCATTGTTAAAATATAAAGAGAGGAGAAATGGCTGTTTAGGAAAAGGTGATGGACCCTAACCAGCATTGTCTGTGACTTATGGGCACTTATTAGATGGAACGAGTTCCTGTCTTCTCAGAATAGAAGCAGTAATTGTCCTAATCTCAACAAATTCATGAGACACATTAAATCATAAAGCCCGATCAGAAGCAGAGGCAGGAGAGAAAAGCAGGGACAATTTTGGAGACAAGAGCAAGAAGAGAAACCCCTCCTCCAGGGAGCAGCAGAAGTCCCTCACCCAGGAACAGGGCATGATATCAGCACAGCGACAACTACTTAAGGACTTCTCCCTTCCCACCGTAAGAGTGAAATTTCCCAGTAGTTGGACTTGAACCCCCAATCACCGGGAAAGGACATATACCAACTGCCTGCACAGCCCTAGTGGCTCTGCCTCTTAGTTCCATTCAGACATCTCTGGAGTTACCTTGTGCATCTTTCTTGTCAAAAGAGAAAGAATTAAAAACTGTTTCTTAGCAGCCTTTTGAGGTATAAGTTCAGAGTCACCAAAATGGCTCACATTAAGGTACTTTACTCTTTCTCTCGGGGAGCCGGTCCCCGCACTCAGGGATGTCTGTCTTTAAGCCACTTTCTCTTGGGAAGCACATGCCCCTACTTTTTTTCTAGCACCTCTCTTTCTCTTAACTCTGCTCCTTAAGTCTTTATTAATATATCTTTAATACGCTATATCACAAACTCTGCTCTGCTAAACTGGCTAGTTCTTGAGACTGTTTTCAGTGTCGCAGCCATGAACTCTGGTTCAGCTTGAGTGCAGATTTCTAAACGTCTGGCGGAACTTGCTAGGCTGCTGAGGGCCTCAGTGTGGAACTGTGTCCCTATCTTTTCACTGCAGAGAAAGTCACAAACTTGGGCTTGAATCCTGGTCTACCATTGATTGGTCTTAAGACTATATACAAGATAAACAGTCCCTCTGCTTCAGATTCCTCATCTGAAAAACATGCTAAGAATAACCCCACCTCAGAATGTTCTCGGAAGGATGTAATGTTGATGCATTCTTTAGGGTGTTCCTGGTAGGGCTTGGCCTAAGTGCCCTGGCCTGGTTATTCGTATCATTGTTTCATGAGGCTTGTGCATCTGGTTGAAACCATGGTTGAGAACCAGTCCATGGTAATGTGGACATTCAACTCCAGGTTTGGAAAGTCTGCTACACAGCAAGAAAATCAATAATTGGCATTGCTATATATTAATATTACTGTTTTCCAGAGCTGAGAATAATTTACTTATTGCTGTGGACAAAGCCAATTATACTTGTCTTGTACCAGAGTAAACATTTGGAGCCTGGGAAAAATAATTTACGAACTGAAATTAGGACCGTCTGCTTTTGAATTTTCAAATCTTTCTTTCTTCAAGGAAGACAGATGAGCTACAGGTCAGTGCTGTGGTGATTGTGCTTATAGTTCCCACCATTGGAACCCCAAGTAGAAGGATCACCCGGGCTTCAGAGGCCAAGGGTAGCCCAGGGATACACCATGAGACCCTTTGTCCAAAAAGCAAAATAAAGAGAATAAAAAGAAGCAAGATGGAGTAAGCTGGGAATAAGGGGTCTCACACCGACCAGCTGCTCTATGAGCAGAGTGTAAACGCAATCCAAATCCAGACAACACTGAGGAAGAGCATAGAACGTATTAAATGAGATAATTAATGTACCGTGCTGAAGGTTTAAAGTCGACTTCACCCTCATGAGATCGTATGGCTGTCAACATATGGATCTCAAATTTTGGGACTGCTGGACCCAAGCCTTTCCTTCACCATGGTCTTAAAATCTCTATGGTGATGCAGTAATAAACAAAGGAAATAATTTCCAGTTGATACTGGCCTCTAAACTGCCAACCTTTGCAGAAACTTGTTTTGGAAATTTCACAGGGAACACAGGTGCCCCAAAGACTCCCCATTGTTCTATTTATAGCCTCTCTCATCTGCACCCCATCTTCTCTGCAACCAAACTCCAAATTAACCTCCCATGCTTCCTCTTCTTGCTGATGGAAACCAACATTTCTTTCCTCATCATTTCCCACCAGAATTCTCCTTAGAAGTTTGGAAAGAAAAAGGAGCCTCTCTAGTGTAAACTGGGGGATGGGTGAGCATTAGGAAGAACCGTTCCTGTTAGCAAAGATGGCTTGGGACATTTGGCCTGGACCTTGCAAATACATTAAAACCTAAGGCTTGTCTCAGAGATGAGCAGAATATCTGCTGGATTAAGCAGAGACTCAGAAAAGATTTCATATTTTAAAAATATACCCCAAATCAGAAGCCTTGGGACCGCAGGCTGCTTGTTTCAGCCCAGGCTCCAGTCTGACTTCTTGAACGGTCTTCAGTCCTCTTCTGGGTCTGTGTCTCATCTGTTCTCCTGATTTTATGGGTGGTCATTTTTCGTTTGATCAGCTCTGGCATTTCAAATTTCTTTTCAATTTTATACCATGGTTAGAACTTTTCCTTTTCTTCACAGATGTGTTAGGAGGGAATTATTCTGAAGATCTCTTCATGAGATGTCTCTCTTTTGAAGAGCAAAAGCCACAGGTTACTGATTAATGACTTCTTCCTTTGAGTTCCACAAAAATCCTAAATTTTAAATAAAATAAATTGCTGCAGAATTTTGTAGAAAATTGATTCTTTTTTTAACTTGCTTTATTTTATAGCATTATAAGTTCCATACCTAGACAATGTATCATTGAGTCAGATCCTTCCATAATCTTGACAGAGAATGGTCAGAAGGATGGGGACACTCAAATAGAAAGTTTTGAGGTGACCAGTAGGCAAAGCAGGGCTTGTAAGAAAGCATCTCTTACCTCACAGACACAGTGCTTAGGCCAGCAACGAAGGACAGTGCCCCAGCGCCCTGAGCACTGGTCTGCAGCCTTTCCTAACTAGAATCTCCCAGGTTCATCACACGCACTTCTTTGATAGCTTACAGGCATTCGGGGGCCTAGTTCATCCTGAGGGTTTGTTTTCATTTAATTTTCAGCAAATACAGCAGACATTGATTTCTTTTTGTGTTTTATTTAAAGTGAATCTGTGATTGCAGATGGAAAACCAGAGCTAGAATCTCTGCCCTGAGTACAAACCAAAGAAAAATCAAAGCCTTTCTAAGTGTGAGTTGTTCCGTTAAATTTTCTTAAAAAAAAAAAAAAACATCAAGCAACTGCAGTTCTGAGATGGATCAGACATGGAAATTCTCGGTGCACCAACTCATGCAGTGTAATTTTCACATCAAAGCACTTCAAAATGGGATTTTTCCCAAGAATTTTAACTTCTAGCTGAATCAGGTGTTCTCAAGGAGTAGGTAAGCTATAAATTATAACTGTGTAAATAAGTGACTGTCATGGTCAAGTCCACATATTACTCAGTTTGAGGTCTGCTCACCTATTCCTACTCCATCCTGTGGGGGTAAGATGAGGGCTCCTCCTTCCAAAACAGCCTTCTCCTTTCAGTAATAGATGTGAGTACTCATCCAAAGAAAGAGCCTCCTGGAAGAAGAACCAACATTTGCAGTACCTTGATAGTTGAAAAATAGACCCAGGAGCTCAGAGATAGTAAGGCTTCAGTATGAAGTGGATAGCAGGTCAAATTAGAAATATAAACTCAGGTGAGACTTAACAGAGCCCTTCTGTCATGTAGATGTCATTTTTCTTGGAGGCCAATAATTCACACATTGCATGAACTGGTTTATCTGTGCACAGCTTTACATGAGACCTTTAATTTTTCAGACATCAGTTTTCTCATGTATAAACAATAGAATTCCCATGTTAAATACATATGAATATATGTATATATTGTTACGTCATATTTACCCACATAGACATATGAGTAAGTCTATATGTTTGGAAGGAAAATAAGTCTACTATGTCTACACTTTGTAACTCTTCATGACTTCCTGGAATGGGAATACCCTTCCAATTCCCCTTTCAGTTACATCTTTCACTTTAGCTTTTTAAATGTATATTTGTGCGTGTGTACATGTACACGCATGGCATGGCGCATTTGTGCGTGTGTGCATGTACATGCATGGCATGGTGCACATGTGGACATCAGAGGACTACTTACTGGGGTTGGTTCTCCCCTTCCACGTAGGTCTTGGGGGCCCAGCTCCGACTACCAGCCTTCCCAGCAGCACCTCTATCCACTGAGCATCTCACTGGTACAGGTGGATCTTTCTCATGGACAGTTTCTGTTAATCACTATTCTGTCAAATGTGTCCTGTGATTTTCATTCCCAACCTTTCATCAGTTCTTTCTTGGAAGAACTCTGACTCCATGTCTTCCACTGGAGTCATGGTTTGCTGTTGAATTTCTGACCCAGCTCTCCCATATACAAGAAATCTGCCCTAGCCCCTAAAGCAAATTTAGAAATGCTTTGTTTAGGGTTTGCAGAGTGTACTCTCGTTGCCTGTGCCTCTTCTGTCCACATCACAGCACCTGATGACTTGGTGTTCCTCCCTGCATTTTCCCTCTTATCGAACAGATAAGCCCACGGTTTGACTCTGATTTTCTTTGTAAAGTGGACACTGATTACCATATCTGAGACTTCACAGAAATCCAGAGGCATGAGCACTTCTGCAGCCCCTCTCACTGTGATTCTTCTGACTTCCCATCATCCTGCCTGGAGATGAGGAACTAGACCTAGACAACCTTGGATATTTAGCACATGTCTCAAAATGAGCTCACTTTCTTTGGGAGCTTGCTTGGTACAAACGTCCTCTCACTTGCAGTTTATAAAAGGATGGCTTTTCTATTAAAACCAACAGCAGTGGAATTTCAACCTGAGTTTTGGTAGAATGTTCAAGGAACTTTTGTAAGAGCGTCTGACCCCTGGAAGCGATTTCTTTTTCTGTTTTCTTCTGTGGACACCATAGAACAGTCTTCAAAACAGAAACATGAGCACCGGGCCAGGCTTGTGTAAGGGTGTGTTTCACTAGATAATTTATTTTTCTTGAATTTCTCCCTAATCCTGTTTCTATATGCTAATCTCCCTCGTTCCTCCATCAAGCC
The DNA here is from genome assembly GCF_000622305.1 of Nannospalax galili. NCBI lineage: Eukaryota > Metazoa > Chordata > Mammalia > Rodentia > Spalacidae > Nannospalax > Nannospalax galili. Next base: position 899,770 of record NW_008337322.1, on the reverse strand, counting down.
TGCTTTGGAACTGCTTTATCTACAATTGCCTCCCACTCTGAAGAAGTGACTAACTTTGAATGCTTGCCTGAGGTTTCCCTACCTCACTTTATTGAAAGCACAGAAAATATGGGGATAAAATAGGTCATAAAAAAATACATTATTAAGCTGCATTATTATCCTTGCTGCTCTCTCATAGAACAGGATGGAGAGCTGAATTGCATACCATATGGTAATTGCTTGGAGTAGAACTGCAACTTGTGGTCACACCTTCCGCATCCAGCGACATCGATAGTTGCATATCAGGTGCCAGCATGGCGGAGGGCCAGCCCAGGAAAGATGAACTGGCAGAGAGAGAATGACAGACATTAGGCCTAAGTACTTTGCATGTCAAGGCTTTGGCATGCTTGTTATTGACAAAATCTGTTCTCAGAAATGCCTTCCAGCGTATGGAGTTATGCTAGGAAGGCGTATGCTCACGTCTGTCATCCAGGTTGCATTAATATGGTCCGTCTTGGAAGATGCCAAATTGTAGCCAGAGTAATTGGAGACCCCAGATGTCTGTGTAGCCCAAATCATCCCGCACAAGGGAGTATCAGAAACATAGAGAAAGGAAGTTGAGTGAAACTGTCCAAGGTCTGGTGACTTGCTTCTCCAGGACCCAGTTTTAAAAGCAAGAAGAAGAAATGGAAGCTTTACCACTGTGTACAAACCTCCATCTGCATTTCAGCTGTAGATCTGAATTACCCTTCAGAGACCGTGGAACCTTTCCAATGACTTCATCTGTGAGAACTGAATTTTAAGTCTGTAAGGTTCCTCAACATGGGAACAAGAGAAGACATATTAAGTGGTTTTCCATGTATTGTGCCACTTACTAAATCTTCTCAAATAAGCACCAGTCAGATTAAAATTCCCTTCCATTGTTCAAATGAATGTTTCAAAGAAACAAAGAAATATTTTACCCAAGTGACTCGGTTGGGTTGATACATGGTTAAGAATATATTTTATTTCCCCTTTTTACTGTGCTAATAAGATATTATTTATTATGAACCAGTTTAGTAGCTCTAATATTGTGCTTTCAAAAGATATTTCACAGTCAGAAATATGACACATGGTGTCCACTTTATAAATAATTAAATGTATTTGTGGGCTCACACTATATCTGAGCAATTACCAGGAAAAAAAGGTAGAAATTAATTTCCAGCATTACAAAACTAAAAAGCTTTAACTCTAAAATGCTCAAAGGCACAAAACATGCCTAGAATACAACGACTTGTCTTTGATATGTTTAAGGTAACTCACTCACCTCCCATAGAGCAATTGGCAACTCAAGCCCTCTTCTGAACAGGAGCTCACCTTTCAAGATGCTGGGGAAACTGAAAGACACACTTTTGGAATCGATTCAGAGCTGTGGAGCTCTCCATCCAAAGAGCACAGCTGAATATTCATGGAGCGTTTTTATTTATCCAAACTTATCCTTGAAAAAACACAATTTTGGAATGATCATCACAATCCCTTGGACAGCAAAATCATCTTATGTGTAAATGTTTGCTCCTGTCATAGCTGTTTTCATATTACACACAGATTCACATGAAAACACACACAGAAGATTTTAAATACATGCTTAGCTCAAATTGCATTTTAGGTTCCTTTACTGCCTCCTGATTTTAAAGGCTTCCTTCAAGAGAAACACATGAGTTATCAGATTAGAGAAAATATTAGTTGACTCTCCATTTGGAGCTCTTCCCTGGCTTGGCCATTGTGGTTGTTAGAGTTTTTGAGTTATTTCTTAAGGCATTTGTATATTTGGCTTTAGAGCACGATGCATTCACGATCAGCTTGGCAGCAGAGACTTGTGCAGAGACTTGACAGTCATTCTGAGTTTCTGTCCTTCTCTATGAGAGCTATCTAGAATATAATTCTCTGAGGATCTCATTCCAAAGTCAAACTCTTATTCTAGAGAATTCCTGCCTATATCTAGAAGCCAAGGGAAGTCTATACAAAATGGAAGACTTCTTGGGTCTTTGCCTAAATTTGATCCAGGATTATTATCATTTAATTATGCTCTCAACACAGTAGCATTGCTAGAAAGCTGCCAATTCCTCAATAGACCTGGACAGGAGAATTGCCAGTGCCTTCTCATTCTTTCAATTTACCTGCCCCAAAGCTTCTGCATCATGTAAATTTTGATGAGATAAATTTTATGCTTTGTTTCGTTCTTGATAATGTGTTTTCTAATGTGGGAATCAGCCATGGCACTCGTGCCAGATGAAGAAAAGGAAGGACTCTTTCTCCTCTGTACACACTTATGCATGGAGAACCATGATTGACCTGGCAGAAGCCTTGAGCACATGTGGGAGAGAAACTACAGGGATTGTTTAAAGCAGGAGAGCAGCACACATAGTATCGCACACACATGAACATGTGGTTCCTGACATATCAGGGAGTCACAGTGTCTCCAACTTCACACCTTTAAGAGCAGCAAGAATCATTCAGTAGAAGAGCAGTTCAAGTGCTACAGTCTAGTTCAAGTGCTCAGGGACTCTTTCCTCCTTTGATATTTGTAATAGAATAAATTATGGACTGAAAAACGTAAATAGGACATGGATTTAAGCTTTATAAGAATGTTATCAGGGTAAAACACTAACAGGGTGTGGCCTTGGCACAACAGAATTGGTAGCCTGGTAAGAACCACACAATGATTCCATCTCATGGGGACATATTAAGAAGACAGACAACATTCTGCAATCTAGAAAGAGTCCTAGTCAGGAAAGAGATCTGTCAACAGCATAACAGTAGAACTCCCAGGCTACAGATTTGGGAGGAAATTAAGTTCTTCTTCTTCAGGAATTCTGTGATGGCTGGCAAAGAAAATGTCCAGTGCTAGAGATGAGCATCCTATTTTGAAGATATTGACCAAGGGCTCCATAGAACCTCAAACAATTAGCCATTGCCCCTGCTCCTGGTTGATGGCGCCTAATGGTAAGACCTTACTGCTGGAGATACTGCATACATGAGTGGTAGAGAAAGAAAAAAGAGAAATTAAGCTGACATTGACTTCAAAACCTCAGCTCCACTGGCTAGCTTTCATAGTGCTGGAAGGTGCTCTGCACCCCATCAAAGAGAAAATCAATCATCAGTCTTCTCAGCTGTGAATCCTGCAAGCTACCTACGTGTCCTGGTAAGATATGCCCACTGGTGCACTAGTGACACAGATATGGGAGTATTCAACTGCTTTCTACTTGGATTTAAAGTCCACTTCAGAAGATGGTGCCCATACCTGACATTCCTAAAACAACATACCTGAGACAGTTAACATGTAGATATAAATAATGTATTCAGCTCAAGTTTTGAGGTTTCAATCCAAGCTTTGTTCATCTTTTTGATTTGGCCTCTGGTTAGAGTGACAGAGGATGATGCATCATGCTAGGAGCAGAGGAGCCAGCAGTCACATCTGGAAAAGCAAGAAACAGATTGCTTAACCTCTCTTTGAGGCCTTGGGGCCACACATGAACTACCTCAGACTTTCCAACACACCATCACTAACACTGACTCCTCATTTTTTTTCTAGGTCAGGATGAAAGTTTTAAAATTACTTCAGCTGTTTTCTTGCCACTGTAAATTTGACTAAGAGCATCCAACAGCAACCACACCAAATTCAAGTATTTCTTGATATTTATGCAGAGCCATAGTTAAGTCTTCACCAAAATATGCTCCAAGGGGAGATTGAAAATGAGATGAAATCAAAGAGGGATCTGGATCAGAGCTTGTGATCTGACTTCTGTCTCCATCCCCATCACACAGACCCCAGAACCGGGATTAATACGTCATATCCTTGAACAGGATGTGCTCTCTGGTGTCACAGGTCTCTGAATCTTCTCCTGTCTCTATGTGTTCACCCCTCCGTCAACTCCTTCCCTTTGCTTATTTGGTGTCACAGTCAGAGCACAAACATCCCCCAAACCGCAGGATTAGGTACGTGTCTGCTCAGCTTTGAATCTGCATTAGATCTTGAGTGTGAAAGCGAGGCGATGAGCATGAAAACGCAGGAGGATGTAGGGCTGAGAGTGCACTCAGGGTTTCTAACATAACTTCGCCTTTCGACCCTGCATAGTTCTAATCAGGATGTGAACACACTAGGTGCCTGTCCTTACTCTGCTGACAAGATCAAGTTTTTATTTTCCTGAAATGCCTTTACAGATAATTTTGAGAGTAGGAATCCAAAGCCTATTTAAATTAAGCTCAATTACATTTTCTTTTTATTTGTCATTTTGTATGTGTATGATTGTATTCCCTGCATGTATGTAAGTGTAATTGTCTGAATCCATGTCATGCAATGCTCACAGAGGTCAATGGAGGGTGAAGGATCCCCTGGAGCTAGAGTTAAGGGTGGTTATTAGCCATCATGTGGGTGTTGGGAACTGAACCCAGATCCTCTGCAAGAGCAGCCAGTACTCTTAACTGCTGAGCTATCTCCCCAGCCCTTAATTACATATTCTTATCGTTAATCTCTCTATTCAATTCTAATCTCTCTTCTATCAGTTTAACTTATTGGAAAATTCCAATTTTAGTGTTTCTCCTGTCTAAACAGGCTCATGTATTGCAAACTCATTATTAGTGACCTCGTGTGACCCACAGCTATGAAAAGCAATTCTTCATCTCTACCATTTCAGGACTGACTATGTTGGAGTCATTGCTGAAGTGTAGAAAAGTCATGAACCAAAAAGTCGAAGATTTACCTAAAATCATTTTCATGCTAGACAGACAAAGTTTGTTTAACTTTTCTGAATCTCATGGTTACAATTAAAGAATAAGCAATTCAGAGCCAGGCGTGGTGCCACTTGCTTTAACCCCAGCACTCTGGAGGCAGAGGCAGGTGGATCTCTATGAGTTCAAGACCAGCCTGGTCTACAAAGTGAGTTTCAGGCCAGCTGGGGCTACAGGGAGACCCTCTCTCATTAAAAAGACCAAAAAATAAATAAAAATAAAAATAAATAAAGAATGAGTAATTAAAACACAAAGTTTGCACCACATCTACTCCCAATGTTAAATTTCTTATTCCAGCAATGAACTACAGAGATGACCACTGAGATAATTTAAGACAATCCTACATAATTATTTTCAGGAGGAATGGAGTACTCTCTACTTTGCTGGAGTGAGAAAGTGATGTTCTACTTAAGCACCTTTGCCTATTACCAGAACACCATGATTCACCATCCTTCTTCTTCTTAAATGAGTGGCTGTTCAGAAGACAGCAGTGTGTGCACTGTGAGCAGGTGTAGGCAGAGTGTGCCCACACTTTGAGTAACGCTTACCAGCTACTCACACTTTAACACAAATGACTTTATTAGAGCATCTGGTTACAATAACTTCTGAGGAAATAGCCACAAAGCACCAGAAGAGGCAGAAGGAAGAGAATTAGTTCCATAAAGAATCAGGAAATGAAGGAGCAAATTACAAATATTAGAAGAGAATATTTGTCTTAGCCTTGAGCTGGCAAAATTTCACCGTTGATAATACAAAATGGTGCCATGGAATCAAGAAATGACCCAGACAAATCTTGTCGGCAATGGTGTGTTTCTCCTGTTTAATACATCACCTCTGGTTCTTTATTTTCTCTCAAATAAATTCTCCCAGAGAAAGCAAACATTCCAGAAAATAAAATGCTCAAGCTACAAAATGACATCTCAATTATTTGCACATTCAATCATTCTTACAAGGAAAACAAGATTGATCAATAATGTTTGCTGTAGTGTGCCCCATTAAGCTGCTTTTCCTCTTACTCTATCTCCATAAAGCTTCCTGTTCCCAGAAGGACAAGGGTTGAAATAATAACACATATATGTCACAAAGAAGGAGAGTGCATGGTGTTTATGCTAATCCTAATTTATTCTTTCAAAAGGAATGAAGTAAAACTAGAAAGCATTCAGTTCTCGTTCACGAGGTTGTTTCTCATTCTGGAGCTCGCCTGTCCTCAGATGCATTTAGAGCATCGCCATGACCTGTTAGCCCAGGTGTGTCACTTAGCCTCGGTTCATATGTTACCATGTTGCAGGTCAGAGATCAGTCAGATCATCCCTTAGTCTATGAGCTAAGGAATGAGCTTTGGAGAGGAACTGGCTGCTGACTGAATGTTCAGGGGAGATACAAAGTTCTGTGACATCACAGAGTGTCCTGTTCAGGATGTAAAGTCTGTGTGGTAAGGGCGGAGTTGGAAGTGAGATAACACTGTACTGGTCCAGATCTCAGTTTGATATCATCTCACTTTCAAGTTGGTCAGGAATCATCTTTGGGTTTCAAATAATTACCCCTATTTTTCCCCCAAAAGCTATAAGCATGCAGAATATGTCATATTATCCTTTACACTGTTTTCCATAGCATTGAAATGCTGTGTTCTGATGACTTTGTGGCTTATTCCCTCACTAGGGGGAGGGCTCTGAGGCAAATGCCTCTCTCTCTCTCTCTCTATCTCTCTCTCTCTCAATACTCATCTCATTGTCTCTTACAGGTGTTCTTATAGACATCAGTCTCAGAGTGATTCAAATTGTGCACCTAAATGATTTTGTACCTTTGGTCTGTTCAGGAGGCCCCAAGCTTCTTGAAGTTCTCTCCCCATGAGGTTAGCACAGCCAAATGGTATCTCTGAATCTACAATGAACTTGGCATTCCTCAGTGTTGAGAATGAGGATTTAGGAGACCCAGTGATGATGTGTTAGAATGCAAGGTAGACACAATAAGGGTCTGAGGGGAGCTCGGCTTATCACTAATGAAAAAGTAGATGTCTATGGATGATATTCAGTATTTCTTTATACATGTCACCATGTTTTTAAGAAGGAAGGCAGCCTTGAAACGACAGGCCTCCAACAGGTTAAGATTTAGTGACAATTAATGAAGACCATTAGAAGTGTTGTGAAGGTCTCAGAAATGCTGCTGCTTACCATGAACAACCATAAGAACTCCATGGAAATGTAGGTAATATTTTAATGTCTAAATATTAAGAATAGGTGATGTTCAAGAAGGAAGAAAGATTGTAATGCAAAAGTAATACTAAGCACACCCGTACATAAACGTAGAGGTCAGAGGACACTTTGCAGTAGCTGGTTCTCTCCCACCACCAGGTGGCAAGTGACGGAACTCAGGCCATCAGACTTGGCAGCAAGTCTCTTTACCTTCTCTCTGACCCTTCTTACTTACTCAGTTTGCTTGTTTGGTGTGTGTGTATGTGTGTGTGTGTGTGTGTAAAATAAACTCCTGAAATTGCATGCTTCCATATTCTAAGTATGCCTAAAAGAAAAAATAAGTAAGTCATGAGATTATTTTCATAATTAACCCTTAGAAATCCCCAACTACAATTTTTGTCTTCACTCTGCTATAGCTGGTGCTGGTCAGTGCTCTCAGCCCTCAACTGCTGCTTCTAAAATGGAAAAGCGGTGGGGCTCTGGAAAGCTAGGCTTCCCTTCCTGGGCTCTGCTCCCCAAGGTATTTGAGACCTAATCTCTGTTGCTCAGACAGTTCTTGAGTTTTGCTTTTTGCAAATTCCCTTTTCTGTCTTGTTCAGTATCTTGAGCTGCTTTCAGCAGGATCCTGGCCTTCTAAGTGCTGCAGTAAGCTCTCCCTAAAGGCATCCTCAAGCCCTTCAGATTCATGGTTTTCCACTCTTTGTGACAACGGAATCAGTTAGTGCCATGGGATGTGAGTAGTCAGTGAGGGATGTCTCCAACATTCCCTGCTAGTTGTGTGTGTGCATGTGTGTGTGTGTGTGTGTGTGTGTGTATGTGTGTGTGTGTGTGTGTTTCATATAGAACATCCAAACAATCTTATTCATCTTTATACCCGCATCCCAAATGGTACCCTCCCATAGCCTCCCCACCTGCGACTGAAGCCCATGTATTCTCTCATCCCTGATAAGGCCCACTGCGTAATCAGTGCCCCCAGCCTTTCCCCAGTGCAAGTCTATCTGCTGAGTCTAGTTGGCCTATCTAGAGTCCCTTATTTATTTATTTTTTGTTGTTGTTGTTAGCTTGACATAAACTTAGAGATATCTGGGAAGAGAAAAACTCAATCAAGGCATTTCCTCCATCAGATTGGCCTGTGTCTGTGTCTGCAAGGCATTTTCGTAATTGCTAATTGATGTAGGAGGACCCAGCCCACTGAGAGAGCAGTGCCATCCCTAGACAGGTAAGGATGGGATGTTTAAGAAACATAATTGGGTAAATCAGAGGAAGCAAGCGGGTCAGCAGGGCCCCTCTGTGGTCTCTGCTTTAATCTCCTACCTTGTGCTCCCATTTTGGATTCCATCAGTGTTGGAGTGTCCCTTGAAAGATGAAATAAACCCTTCCCTGTCCAAGTTGCTTTTGTTCAATGTTTTATTACAGCAACAGAGAAGCAAACTAGGACACTGCACTAATTTAATTTGGGAGTTGTTTTTAGTTTGATTTTCATTTCAACTCTTCACCTTTCCCTACATTGAGGGAATCACATTCTGTTGGGGCAGGTTGTCTTCGAAGCCCCTGCAGCTCTGTCCCATGTTCCCGACCCTTTTAGTCTGCCTCTGTTTAGTTCTGTCTCTTGAGTGTTCAAGCCCTGTTAGTGCCCATACCTGTCCTTCACATGACCCACAGCTGTAATTTCTTGATTTCACTTCCTCCCTAAATCTTTTCTTTCAAAATACCTCATTACCTAATATTTCAGCGTTTGATTTTCTGTTCTTTTCTCTCTTTTCTTCTCTCTTTGCTTCTAAGTACCAAAGAACAGGCAGAGCCTAAGTTTGTCCTCACTGTAGCTGTGGTTATCTGAAGCTTTCTAGCATTCTAACATGAAACACATGATTATCCCATAATCACGTGGTGTTCGTGGGCCGAGGGTGGAGAGAACACAGTTAATAGCCTTTATAAAGTGCTTGATTTTCCTTTTAACTAGAAGACTAAATCTACTCAAATTTCACAAATAGTAGAGCTTCCCTGCACAATGAAATAGAAAGAAAACATATCTCTTTAGCCTTTTTGAAGATATCTACATTTATAGAATATATTATTATTCCTAGCCACACTCTCTAGACAGTTCCAGTATAAAATTTTCCTTTGAATAGGAAGGAAGGAAATCTGACTTCCTGAGGCTGAGGCCAACTTCCTGAAGCATGAATGACTAGTGGTCTATGCTAGTCAAATGTGCTGGGCTTGCAAATCTTATCCCTGCCTTGTTCTTTTACATTGCCATCAGTAAATGTATATAATTTGCTTGGTAGAGCAAACCAAGAAGTGTTGCTTGGCCAAATTCCCATTTCTTCAGAAATACATTTAGTTCTCTGGGAGTTGAGTTGAGGTCAGATAAGTACTAGATTGGTTTAGTTTAGTGATCAAAATAAATAAATAAAGCAAGTCCATCCATTCAGTTTGGTGTCCAGTTTGTTATACATCATGGTTATATGAACAGAAAAGTCATAATTTAATGACTCCAATATGTGCCACTAGCCAAAAAGAGTCAGCAAAAAAGAAATGTGCTGGACCAGCAAGATTACAGTTCTCCTCATGCCCTGAAAACAGCTCAGCACTGTTGGTGCAGAGTAAAAAGTAGCCTTGAAAAACATACTCCAAATTCAAGACTTAAGATGCAAGATCTATCCATGCAAAAAGTAGTAAATGAGCTGGTTTACTACAGCCAATAAAGGAATGTGGGCTTAAAAGGATTCACTATGATTGGCATGGCAAGAAGCTAACTGGTTTGGAAAGGAAACTTATTTCAATGGCCATCAACAAAGGTAGTGGAACTCAGTGGAAATGCATAAGTATGTGCTTAAAAATTAAGAATGGCATACCAGTAGGCCACAGACTTCATACGTGTTAAAGTTAGCTTCCATGAGCAGCATTTGATTAGTTTATGCAGGGCATGGAGATGCCATTTTGAGTCAAAGTTACTCGTTTACACAATACTGAGGTGGAAGAGAATTTTTCCATTGCTTTATTATTTTAAATTGATATTTTTCATGGTATCTACCTCTAATCATCATTATTTTGACTGCAACTAATTTTATTTTTGCCCCAGTAGAGCCACTCTCCTTCTAAGATCCCTATTAAATCTCTGTAAAGTCAGTCTCTCTCTCTCTGTCTCTCTGTCTCGCTCCCCTCTCCTGATGTACCTAAGTGTATGTAAGTGCATCTGTGTCATACAATGCCTGCAGATGCCAGAAGACGGTGGACAGTGTCTAATCCCCTGGAACGGGAGTTGCAAATAGTTGTTAGCCACGATGTGGGTGCTAGGAATGAAACACCCGTCCTCTGGAAGAGCAATCAGTGCTCTTAAGTGCTGAGTCATCTCTCCAGTCCCTCTTGTAAAGTTTCATCACCTACAAAATCAGGCTGCAGGTTTATAATATATCTGTGTCATGTTAGAATACACAGTCATTGAATGATGGTCTTTGGTTAAGAAAAATCACAGTGCATCTTCCCAGTATTTACTGTGAATTCTTATAGGATTCTAGGTAATGAGTTTCTTATCTTCAGAGTTCTACTTACAGATAAATGATACACAAAAAGTGTTTGGGGGTTAGGTCATAGTACACTAAATAATTTAGATTATAAAACTAGATGTGATTGGAAAAATAATATCCATGTAAAATAATAAAATAATAACACATTAACAAACATACATACAGACGTAAAGTGGGAGGGGGGATTTTGAGTGTAAAGAACTGTACAACTAACAGAAGAAGTTCCTGTCTTGTTCTCCGAGGAGGCTGCACACAGGTTTTGGAGCTGATCCCACGTCTGTGGCTCCTTTTCAAGTTGGCTGGTTAGTCAGACCAGAGGTAGAACCTGGAAGTTGGGAGGACCCTCAAGTTCCAGAGAAACTACATGTATAAATGCTGAGACTCAAGGTCCTCCCAGGAAGGCATACACAACCCTTGATTGATTGGGACCCTCCAACAAAAGCCGCCTGAGAATCATGAGCATGAACCCGGGAGCAAAATGTCTGGGCAGCAGAGCTCCAACCCCAGCTCCATGGCTGGGCAGCGAGAGCCAGCACAGCTACTGTCTCTAGGTGCTAGGGGCAGAGATCAGTCATCTCTGGAGCAAACACAGCATTCAAGGTCACAGATAAACTTGCAAATGCAGCATTTAAAAGTATAAATGTAAATGACTTTGTCATGACCTGCATACAAATAAATAACAGGGAGACTCATGTGGAAATTTAAAAATTAGTATGTGCTTTATCTTAAAAAGCTAAATGAAAACTCTGTAGTGAATGGCCTTCAAACTCTCCAGATATTATACGTTATGTCCTTGAAAAGTCTATTCCCACCATGAGAAAAATGGAGAATTCTTATGAGAGAAGTAGAAACAACAGCAGCAAAAGAATTTTAGAATTTAGAATTTTCAAAGACTAAAGATGAGAACAGGTAACAAACCTACAGAAAGTTGAAGAGATGAGACAGAATGGATGTGAAGGATGATTAAACGTGAAAACAATGTCTAAGATGAAGAATATCAGAAAAACAGACAAAAACCAGTGTCCGAAATGGAGAAAGTGTGGGGAGAAAGCCTTACCCCATGTACTTAGACGGAGAGCCTGTATCAAGAGTAGTGTGGGAAGCTACAAAAGATCATTTCTAAACTGGTGAAGTCAGCAGCCACAGGAGAAAATCCACTGAAATTCCCAATGGGAAAAACTGAACATTAAATAACAGGACTTCCACACAGAATCAGCTAAGTTGGCAAATAAATTCAAAATAATAAGGTAATGGGGACGGGAGAGGAAGCTCAACAGTTAAGACCACTGACTACTCTTGCAGAGGACCTGGGTTTGGTTCCCAGCATCCATATAGTGGCTAACAACTGTTTGTAGCTCTGATTCCAGGGGATCTGATACCATTTCATTCTTCTATGGGCACTGCACGAGAAATGGGCATACTTACATACATGCAGGCATAACACTCATACCGATTAAATTAAAAAAATAAACGGATTAAAATATAGTGAAATGTCATAAACTCCTAGAAAGAAATAACTAAAAAGTTCAAAATTCAAACAAAAAAATTCTTTAGACTGAAGTAAATTCAGCCTGCTTATATATATACATATATGTGTATATATATATATACATATACATGTGTGTGTCTGTGTGCATCTGTGTATATTTGTATTTTTAGTTATGTGATATTTGTGCCTGACTGTGGACATGGAGGCCAGAAGAGGGTGTCAGATCCCCCTGAAACTGTAGTTACAGCTGGTTATGAACCAATCAACAAAGGTGCTGGGACCTGACTTTTGGTCCTCTGGAAGGGCAGTAAGTGCTCTCACACACTGAACCATCTCAAAAAAAAAAAAAAAAAAAAAAAAAAAAAAAAAAAACCCGAAAAATCTGAAGTTGAACAGTGATCACTGCAGCGCAGTGAAGGTGGTGTGGAAGGACATTCTTTCCACAAAGGAAAACATGCCCACACAGACAGGTGAAGGGAAAACAGCAGCCCAGCACCTGGAAATGGCCACTAACTGTGCAGAGTAAATAACAGCAGCAATCACTGCTGGATTTAAGTTCATAGTCTGCAGCTGTGGAATTTCCTTCATCAAGAACACATACAATAATTTCTGAAGGGAGAAGATGTGTTGGCCCATCAATCCATTCTCACCCAAATTAAAGCAACTGAGTTCACCCAGGGTTCACTGACTAGAACACACTTGAGAGATAAATAGTAATGAAAGGCCACACTGTGAGCTGGGGAAAGCACTCCTTAACCCAAAGTTCTTTTGAATAAATACTAATTGACATTCCAATATATTTTCATCTGAATGATGGTAATGATTAGGCATCATGGAATTTAGTGAAATGAATGTACTGAGATGTGTATGTCCATGCACACCTGACTATAGTCAATAATTTATGTTTCCTAATTCTTAGTTCACACATGTTAGCAAGAGTCAGACTATAATTTGCAGAAGTTAAAGTCATGACTCCAATGCAAGCAATAGAATGTACGTAAAAGACTTCCTGGCCCCCAGTGAAGAAACAGTAAGAGAAAGCAGCTTCCAAGTCAACATTAGACAATTGGAAAACGGGGATGTTAGGAATGTAACTGATTCAAACAAAAAATTTATTGATTTCAGGGGCTGGAGGGATGGCTCAGCAGTTAAGAACACTGGTCGTTCTTGCAGTAGACCTGAGTTTGAATCCCAACACCCACATGGCAGCTAACAACTGTCTGTAACTCCAGTTCCAGGGAATCTGACAGCCTCTTCTGCCCTCTGTGGGTATTGCATGACATGGGTGCACTTACCTACATGCAGGCAATACATTCATACATAAAAATAATAAATAAAAAAATGTATTGATGTCTACATAATAGTGCATATATAATATATATGTAGATGTATATATGTATTTGTAACAAGAACAAAGAAGAGAACAAGAGATTGTGAGGAGGGCACGCAAGGCAGTGGAGGGGGAAGGGGAATTAATGTAAATAGAGTACTAATATATGAAATTATCAAAAAATAAAAACTTCAAAAAAAAACATTTAAAAGGTATAATTAGATTATAAAAACCAGTCAAAATTTCAAAATTTCAAAGTGAAAGCAGAATCCAGAAGGTTTAGTAGAAAAATAAAAGTGTTTTTACTGTGGGAAAAATTTGATTTCCTACAAGGTTTGAAATTATCTCTTTTATTTATATAAATCTACCAACAAATACATAGCTTCCAAGTGCTTGGCTTTAATTAAGCAGTAAATAGTAAAGGTTAGCACAAGTGCATTGTCCTACCGAGTGGTCCTGTGTGAGCCTGAATCCAAGCCTTGGAAGAACACGACCTGGTCCCCGTGCCCGTCTATGCTCTGGACGGCGTTTCAGTCAGGTATTTACAAAATGCAAAGTCCTGGTGCCTATGCAGCAAGGGAAGTTGGTTCCACTTCAAAGCATTTTCCATCTACTCCATAAATAAAGACTTGAATCAAGCACAGGACAAAACAAACTTCCCTAATTGTTGCAACATATATTTATTAGTTAAACGCAGAAAGGCTCTCATGAACAATCCTGGTAGGGAAATTTCAGCTTCCACAATTTTCTGCAAGAGAGAGACCTCAAACCAAAGTGCTCAAGCAGAAATTAACTTTGCCTGTATTTCTACCCATCCCCCTGTGCTTTAGGATGGAAATTCCTGAATGTCAACGGATAGGGAAACCTCCAGGCTAGTTCCCATGTGCTCAGTGACACAGGGATGTCAGAGTGTTTTGGGGAGCCTGTCAATGCTCTGCTGTGTTAGCTGGAGAAGCAAGGGTCCCACACACTCACTGGCCACCAAAGCCACCTCAAGCCTGAGGCTTTTACGTTCTTTTCTTGCAAATGAAATTCACAGATCACAGAGGGTGTGTTTTAGAAAGAAGTAATTTATTACACGGAGTTTAGGAGAGGGGAGAAGGCAGAGCTCCTGTATGGCAGGAGGCGTCCCAGGGTCTGGGATTCCATTAAGCCTGGCTGCCCTGCTGCTAATAGGACTTCAGTGGGTGGAGGACTGGACGGGGGATGTGGTAGGTAGTCCAGTTCCTGTTCCAGGTGTCCGGGTCCCTGTGGATTTAGTCATGTCCTCAGCATGGTTTCCAGGAATAGGGCACTCCTTTAGGGAAAAGAGATAAGGGGAAAAACCAGACCTCCTTTCCTGCCATCCCCAATGTCTGACCATGGTAGAACGAGGGACATCTTTGGTTTCCACATCTCTGGTCTCAGTCAACAAGTGTACTGGCAGATTCAGGCCATTTCCAGCTGTTAGCCGAGAAAGTCATCACTTTTCATTTGGGGTCATGTTATTCAAATCTGCCTAGTCAATTTCTAACTCCTGAGCTCATCATTAGGATAGTTTCTGGAAACCAAATGTCATATACATTAACCAAATTCTAAATCTTTTAGATGAGTTTCTTTTCCATTCTTATAACTTGGCATGGCCACATCGTGCCTCTCCTGCAGTATACTAGGCACTACTCAAACTTAGTCTATAAATGATGGTGCTGAGGTTCAGCACGGTGAAGGAACTGAGTCTAAGTTAACTGTGTAAGAGGCAAACGGAGGATTTTTCTCTCAAACACTGCTACCTTTATGCTTTTAATTGTTAATTATTTGTACTGCACGATGCGGCAGGATGGTATGAAGTAAGTAGAGTTGGGACCCATGTGTTTGTTCATTTCTAGTGTCCACCACAGAAAACAGAAATACATTTTAAACCACAGCCGTGGCTGTGTGCACAAGAAACGTGAAGCGCAATCTTAACCACGTGATCGAGAAGAAAGAAAACAGACTCTCTGGACTCCTGAATTCATCTTGGTTTTCGATTTCAAAGGTGTAAGGTAAGAAATGACATTTCAGAAAAATAAGCTGTCTAAAAGTACTGTGAATACTGACTGATAATTGTTTTGGAATTTCTTAAGGTAAATGTAGTTATTTGGCTGACAAAAAAAAAATCCTAGTTTAAAGATAATTTCAATTTTGTGGTCAATTATGGGCATAGGAAAAAAATGTGAAGGAGAATTTGTCATTCTTCCCGAAGCCATGACGCCTTAAAGGAGCAAGTTCCTAGTTCTGTATCTGAAGCCCAACCTGGGCCTGTTAGGACTTCTGCAAAGCCTGACGAGAAGCCACACATTTCACAGAAAAATGCCACAGAAAAATTCCACACTCCGCGTGGACGGACCATCCGGGTCAGTTTTCATTCACACAGCCCCGGAAGAGGAAACCTCATTCACACAGCCCCGGAAGAGGAAACCTCAGGTGAAGAACCGCCTGGCTCCACCGCCCTGGGCCATTTCCTGCCTGAGGATTGATGTGAGAGGCCCAGCCCACTGCACCATCCCGCCCCAGGCAGTGACCCCGAGCCGTTTAGGAGGCCAGCTGCGGGGCTGCGGGGATGACTCAGTGCAAGAGCACCGGCTGTGCTGGCGGAGGACCGGGTTCGGCTCCCAGCACCCACATGGCAGCCAGCAAGCATCTGTAACTCCACTTCAAGGAGATGCAGTGCCCTCAGCTCCTGCCCTGAGGTCCCCGGTGACGCATTACGGGATGCGCATGATGACGCAAACCTTCCTCCTGGAGCTGCCTGGATGATGGTGTGTATCACGGCAGCCTCGGCAGGAAGCGAAGAAATACTGAAAGAGCTCGGAGTTGGGAAAGGAAAGGTCAGGATTCCGCTTGGAGTGAGACACGACACCAGCCTTTAGGCCAACGGCCTTGTCTGTCTAGAGACGGTGCTTTAATCCTGTTTGAATGAGAGGGCGGCTGTGTCTACACCGCGGACTTGTGTCTACACCGCGGACTTGTGCACCTGGCTGTGGATGCGGACACTCAGAGGCTCTTCTTGCCCTGTACTAGCCCTCTCGGCCTGCTCCCCCCCATGGCAACTGGGGGTTTCTGAGCGTGCTCCCCAAGGAGCAGGTGTGTGCCACGTACCCCTGGGCGAAGGCCGTGTTTTGAAGCCAATAGAGAGAGGTGGTGACTGATTCAGTGTCGCAGGGTGTCATTTTGGCTTCCCCGAAAGCCTGTCGGTCAACACGGACGCTGACAGCATGCGCGGTGAGGCAGATCCAGGAGCCCCCGAGCAGCAGGCGTTATCCCCACTGCAAAGGGCAGACAGGGATCTAGGACTCCACTCTGGCCTCCCACAGGAAATTGCACTAATGCACCTTCACGTGGCAGTGTCCATCCTCAAGGCTAGTTTGTCTGCTTGTGGACACAGTGAGTCTTACCAGCTTTCAATCAGTCCCACAAAGGCGGTTGAAATAACTCCATGACCCTGATACCTACAGATTCAAGAAGTTAAGCCTCGATTTTTGTTCTCCAAGGAAACTTTACATACATTCATCTTCAAAAGGAAATGACTAGAAAACAATCATGGAAGAAGAGAAGTCATGAAAACACAGTACCAGCAGGTATGGACATTTAAAATCTAAGGCTCACTTAGGAAAAGACAGGTAAAATCATAAAGGAAGGCAGTCATCACAAGACACCATTGGGACTCTGCAGAAGCAGGTTGAAAGAGGACCATCACTCACTCACACAGCTGCTTTCAGTGAGTCCTGAACAACACAACAATAGGAGCCAGGCCAGAGGAACACAGAAGCATAAATATTCTCATTGTCCGACTGAGGAAGCGTTTGGGGAAATGAGTTAGCTTTTGCTGTCCTTGCTGGTTTTGCCTTATGGAAGAGATTCAGTGAAAATTGTTGTAATTGACTTTCCAGTCAACTTCTCTAGTTCATAGTATTCTGAAATATGCATCTCTATCAAAACAACTGCAAAGTCTGTATTAGTATTCTTAAATATGTTTCTGCTAGGTTTTTCTAGGCGTTTCAGCATAGACGGGGTCCCTTTCCACAAAGATGACTGCTTCAAGCACATAGCAAAGTGCAACTGAAGAAAATGTAATTTTCAAGTATATCTGACAGCTCATTCAGTAGAAAAAGTAACCCACAGTTTGAGCTTTTAGACCATAGGCAAAGCACAGTAATAGTGCTTTCATTTAGTAGCCCATCTCTGAGGCTTGATTTTCATTTTATTTTATTTTTAGAAAGAATCCTATAACCAATAGGACCAGGTTTATCTCTCCCGAAGAGGATGTGAGAGTAGATCAGCAGGGTCTGAGAGAAGCGGGAACCTCCCCTTCTCCTCACAGCTTTTTCCCAAACAGGAAGGAGCAGATTGCAGCTCTGCCACTTTAAATCAGCTCTGAATCTCGCTGCTCTTTCCTGGGTCTGAATGTCGCACTGCATGTTAAAGTGTAAAGCTGCATCTGCCGAGGCATTTGGCCGGAAAAGCAAGTATGTCAATGGCCGTCCCTTGCTGCCATCACACATATGGAATTTCTGAATTCAGCTCTGCCATCTGGTCATTAGGCTGAGATTCACTCTTCATTGAATAAGGACCATCTAGCATGTCAGTGCCTCGCACAATATGCTGTCCTTTCCGTGGTGTGACTTTGCTGCTCTGTTGAGATGACATTTTCTGTTCCTCACAACCTTCCTTTCTCTTCCTCCCACAAATATTATAAAAGAGCAACTTTCAATGCCGTTTTAGAAAACAACAAACAGTAAGAAAAAGGACACACAGTGCAATGGGTGTAAGGAATAAAAACAACCAAGTCTCAAAGATGCTCTAGGCACAGAGCTTGGACTGTCATAACTGTGAACAGTGTAGATTGTGCCTTGAAAATGTCCCAGGTGGCTGTGTACAGAAACCACAGCCAAGAGTGTCACGTTACATTAGGAGAATGTAGCTTATTGCTTCTAGGTTCCCATCTCCTGTATTTATGTCTGTTCTAGTTTGCTTTCTGTTGCTATGATCAACACCATGACCGAAGCGACTTCAGGAGGAAGGGTTTATTTCAGTTTACATCTCTAGGGAAGTCAGGGCCAGAACCGAAGGTAGAACTTTGAGCAGAAAGCTGGGAGGAAGCCGAGGCTTGCATTCAGCTGCCTTATACAGCCCAGGCCACCTGTTCAGGGATGGCACTGCCCACAGTGGGCTGGGTCCTCTTAAATCAATTAGCAATTAAGAAAATGCCCACAGAAATGCCCACAGTCCAATCTGATGTAGGAAATTCTTCAGTAGAAGAGCCATCTTCCCGGCGACTCCCAGTTTAGGTCAAGCTGATGAGACATTGTTGTCATCAAGAGACTGGATGACCTCTTCCATTCTGTCACAGGCCATGGCAACAGGAAGGTGCATAACCCCACAGTCATAGATACTCTGCCTCCAACAGTCTCCGCCTTAGGTACAGGCCCCTGTCCAGTTCCTTTCTTCTTTGACACTTTATCTCCTTTTTGGAAAGAAGTTATGAAATATCAAACAGAAAACAAGCATCAGCTTGATTCAAAACATTACTGGAAAATTCTCAGCAAGCAGTCAGCAGGATTCTGTGGATAATCAGAAGTCCAGCTCACCTGGAACCTCATTGTCTTGACAACAATACAGTAATTCTGTCCCCAGAACGTGTAGCTCCAAGCTGTTGGAAAGTGAGGCCGTAAATACATAATTCAGTCCTATATTAGCCTATATTCTGAAATTTTCCTGTTCCTGCCACAGCCTCAACCTTCTTCCCACACCCTACCTTTATTATATGTTTAGTCAGATTTTAATCAACATATTTTATTCCAAGATGGATCTGCCTGGATAATTGCTTAGCCTCTTTTTGTACGTCACCTTGGGCTCTGGCTACAATGCAAAGCCCTAATGAAACTCAAGATTCCACATTTCCAACAATCTCCTGGAAGACAGTGTTACTGCTGGTCTGGACAGGATGCTGTGTTTAGCCAAACACATGGCTCACGCATCTCAGAAACAAATTTCACGAAGTCATGACCTTGTTGCTGTCATTCAGTGAGCCACTTTGGCATGCCGGGGGTGATATATATGCTGTTTTCACCACCAAAATTTCAGAATTTTTGAGTGATGGTTATTTTCTCTTTTGTAGGTGAAGAAATTAGAAAACATTTGGCTGAGGCAGGGTCGAGCACCGCTCAGTGTGTCCTCTCAAATCCCAGCGCTCGCCCCATTCTGTTGTTCTTTGCTGAGTCATGGTGTAGAGTTGGACTTCATTTGGTATTACCTCCCCAGTGTTCTCCCCGCAGAGATCTTTGGGTCTCTGAGAGCCTCGGATGTGATTCTGTCCTTTTCCTTTCTGAATATCTGTAAGTGGGAAGAGCTCTCACTGAATCAGTCATTAAAATGATGATGATTAAAATGAAACACACGTGCCCACATAAGCAAATTGCACCCACAGTAAATAAGTCTAGAAAGGGGTACCATTGCTAAAGGTCAGGTTTCCAGAGCCCAATGCTGTAAGGACACGTAACTTTCTGCACTGGTTGTGTGAAGCAGACCAGCACCAATCTCGGCTTTGAATCCCCTTTTCCTCATCTGTGTGGGATGAAAACAGTGTATGGAAGGGGAGCTGGTGTCATGATTACCTTAAACTCTGCTCTTTTTCACACTCTCTGGCCCCCTCTATGGCCTTGATAAGGAATAACTTTATTACTGTTCTAAAGGAAAGGCCTTGTTATAGATACACTCTGTAGGTATTGAGGACCCACAGTATGTGTCCTCAAACTCATCCTCACACTACTAAAGTTTGATATTTGATCACTGAGAGATGTGGCCAGAACTGGGCGTTCAAGGTTCAAACACTCTCTAGGTGACTCCAAAATTTTCAAATCCATTGATTATTTATTCTGCATTTCCTATCAATTGGGTCATAGGTGTTGGGGGGAGACTGAGGCATCCTGCTGCTTATTGTTCTGTAGGTAATCACAGGGAGGGACACTGTGAGGACTACTCTTCCTATCAGAGATGCAGTGGTATTAAAATCATTTTAGAAGACAAAAACATTGGCTATTGAACTAATGCCTAAAGCAATTTGTGTGTAATTTCTAAGACTGAACCCTGAAATCTAAAATTTTAAAAGTTCCTTCAAGTCACTCTTTTAAAGATTAAGATCAGGTTCTGCTCTGGGCACTGCAGACCTCTGGACTATACTCCTGGCTAAGACCTACCCACTGCATCTTCATCCTTTATACCCTGACCAACCCAATTATTCAGCCTAATTTCTTAGAACTTTCACAACCTGCCCCCACCCCCAACTAGCCTTTGCACACTTAATGCCAGGCTACTTCCCCGACTGTCCCCACCCCCAACCTGCCTGGGATTCCTGAGACCAGCTTCCTTCCCTGGACTGTTTGACCCTGCCCACTGTACCTTGACTCCCACAACCTGAGTCAATCTGCCAGCCCCCACATCCTGTTCTTCTAGCCCTGGGCACAGGCCTGCTTCTGGTCTTGGCACCCCAGACCTCTGGACCACCCTTTTGGCCCAGACCCACCCACTGTGCCCCAATCCTTTGCACCCAGACCAACTCAGTTCTTCAATTTAGTTTCTTAGAGCCTTCAGAGACTGCCCATCCCCAACTTGCCTTTGCACACCTGAGACCAAACTTCTATCCTGGCTGTCCCCAACCCCAACTTGAATGGGATTCCTGAGACCAGCCTCCTACCCTGATTGCCTGAGATCACCTGGATCCTACCTCCATGTAGCACACCTCCTAAATTGTACTGTGCTTGCTGACTAGAGGGCCCAGACCTTAGGAGGAGCTTGGGAGCATCTGATCCTCATCTGACTTGGGCCTTTGTGGGAATTCCTGAGAAGCTGGACTAAAGCCATCAGGCCCCTCCAATATAAAATCAAAAGAAAGAAACTGAAGCCTAGACCAATCAGCTTTTCATGCCCAATTAGAAAATAACAAAGTCAAATCAAGTATACAAATTGAAACAGACTTAAACTCAACAAACGAAGGCTTGAGTCTCACACCAGAATCAGAAAAAACAAAAGAAATCCACATGCTAAAGTCAAAACGAAAAAATAACATGAAAAACCCAAATAATATGTCCCGACCAAGCACCAACAGTCCTACAGAGGAATACAATGAAAACCCCACAGAGATACTCCAGGGCACAGAATTCAAAAGAACAATTATAAACACAATAAAGAAATTCAATGAATTTAAAGAACACACAAAGAAAGAAATCAAATAACTAAAAGAAGATAGGGATAACCTTTCTGAGTGAATTCATACATGAGTTAGAAATACTGAAGAATACTCGGGATGAAGTGAAGAAGGAAGTGCAACACTCAGTGAACCAGTTAGAAACGACAGGAAAAAGCCTCACCTGTAGGATGAATGAAATGGAAAATAGAGTATCAAGACTGGAAGATAAAGTGGAAGAATTGGACCACTCAAGCAAAGATTATGAAAAATTTAAGACATCACAGGAATGGAATATGCAGGAAATGTGGGATATCATGAAGAGATCAAATTTATGCATAATAGGCAGAAAGGAAGGAGAAGAATCTCAGGATAATGGTATGGACTAGATCTTCAACAGGGTATAGAGGAAAATTTCTCCAAATTAAAGAAAGGCACGCCCATACAAATACAGGATGTACATAGAACACCAAATAGACAGGACCAGAAAACAACCTCCCCATTGTATATCACACTAAAAACACTAAACATACAGAACAAAGAGAATACTGAAAGCTGCAAAAGAAAAACAAGTCACATACAAAGAAAAGCCCACCGGAATTACACCTGACTTTTCAGTGCAAACTATGAAAGCCAGAGGAGTCTGGACCAAAGTACTCCCAGTTCTAAGTGACCACAGGTGCCATCCCAGAATACTTTACCCATCAAAAATGTCTATTATAGTTGAAAGGGAAAGAAAAATCATCCATGACACAAATAGGCTGAAAAAATTCATGTCCACAAAACCAGTCCTTCAAAGACTTCTTGAAGCAATACAAAGAGCTGAAGAAAGGAACAACTCTACCCATGAAAGAAACTAAATGAAGTTATAACTGTGGAAATGCACAGCTATACCAAGAATGCGAACAGAAATCAAAATGACAGGAATCAATACACATCTTTCAATAACTTCAAATATCAATGGACTGAACTCCCCGGTCAAAAGACACAGGCTAACTGAATGGATTAAGAATCACAGTCTGGGGCTGGAGAGATGGCTCAGTGGTTAAGAGCACTGACTGCTCTTGAGAGGACCTGGGTTCGATTCCCAGCACCCACATGGTGGCTATGAACCATCCTTAACTCCAGTTCCAGGGGAATAGGAAGCCCTCTTCTGACCTCCACGGCAATGCATGACACGAGTGCACTCACATACATGAAGGCAATACACATAAGATAAAAAAATAATAAAAAATAAAATATTTTTAAAAAAGAATCACAATCCATCTTTTTTGTTGTCTGTAAGAAACCCATGTCACTTTCAAGGACAGGTGCTACCTTAAGGTGACCGGGCGGAAAAATATACACTCCAAACAAATGGTACTAAGACAAAAGCAGGAGCTGCAATTCTAACATGTGACAAAATAGACTTCAAACTAAAGCTAATCAGAAGAGATAAAGAGGATCACTTCATTCTGACCAAAGGATCAACTGAAAAAGACTATATTACAATCATGAACATATAGGCACCAAACTCTGGTGCACCAAATTTCATATAAACAGTATTACAAGACTTTAAGACATAGATTAATGCCAACGCACTAATAGTAGGGGAGTTTAATATCCCACTGTGGCCATTAGACAGACTTAGACAGGATAGAGAATAAACACAGAGACATCTGAATTAAACAATACCATTTATCAAATGGACCTAACAGACATTTACTGAATATTCTACCCAAGCAACAAAGAATATACTTTGTAATCAGCACCCCAGGGAATTTTCTCCAAAATCAATCACATACTGGGACAAAAACCAGCCTCAACAAATACAAGAAATTGAAATAATTCCATGCATTCTATCAGACCACAACACAATAAAACTTAAAATCAACACAGTAAGAAACCCAAGTAACTACACAAACTCATGGAGATTAAGCAACATACTGCTGAATGATGAATGGATCAAAGGAGAAATTAAGAACTAAATAAAAGTATTCCTGGAACTAAATGAAAAGGATAATACAAGACAACAAAACCTCTGGGACACATTAAAAGCAGTCCTAAGAGAGAAGTTTATACCTCTAAGTGCATACATTAAAAAATCAGAAAGAACATAAATAACTGACTTAACCTTGCAACTCAAGACACTTGAAAAGCAACAACAAATGAAACCCAAGCCCAGCAGATAAGAAGAAATAACAAAAATCAGAGCAGAAATTAATGAAATACAAAAGCAAAGAAAAAGACACAAAGAATCAATGAATCTAAGAGCAGATTCTTTGAAAAGATAAACAAGATAGACAGACCCTTAGCCCAGTCAACCAAAAGAAAGAAAGAGCAACTCCAAATCAACAAAATCAGAGATGAGAGGGGAAACATCACCATAGACAATAAAAAGATCCAGAACATAATAAGGTAATATTTAAAAAGCAATGCACTATTAAATTTGAAAACCTAAGAAAAATGGGTGTGTATCTAAAATCATGAGAATCACCAAAACTAAACCAAGAAGAGATCAACAGTTTAAAGAGAATCATAACACATAAAGAAATTGAAATAGTAATACAAAATCTACTGACTAGCCCAGGCCCAGATGGATTCACAGCAGAATTTTACGAGACATTTAAAGGAGATCTGTATCCAATACTATTTAAGGTATTCAAAAAGACAGAAACAGAGGCAGAACTTCCAGAATCCTTCTCTGAAGGCAGCATCACTCTAGTACAAAACTCAGGTAAAGATACAATCACAAAGGAAAACTGTAGACCCATATCCTTAATAAACATATATGCAAAAATTTTCAACAAAATACTTGCCAACTGCATACAGACACACATCAAAAAGATCACTCACCATGATCAAGTTGGCTTTATTCCAGAGATATGGGGATGGCTCAATATAGATAAGTCAATAAACATCATAAATAATATACATGAACTCAAAGGCAAAAACCACATGGTCAACCATGTTTGTTGCTTCTTTTTTCACAATAGCTAAGAGATAGAAGCAATCTAAGTGTCCCTCAACTGACATGTGGACAATGAAAATGTGATACATTAACATATTGGAGTTCTACTCAGTGGTTAAAAAAAGATGAAATTATGAACTTTGCAGGTAAATGGATGGAACTGGAAAGTAAGTGATGTAATACTACCTCAGAAAAACAAAAGATCTGTTCTCCCTCATTTGTGGATTCTAGCACCAAATCCTTTTAGGTAAGTATGTATTCAGGTATAACTGCAGGAACCAGAGTAATGAAAAGAAACCAGGGAGGTAAAAAGAAAGAAAGAACCTGAGAGAGAAGAGAAGAAAGAAGTGGGTAACACAAAGGTAAGCATTGGTAAAAATGGGGTTATTTCAACGTAAGAGGGAGAGGGAGGCTTATACAAGGAACCTTGGGGAGAAAGGGAAAGAAGGAGCTCAAGAGAGGTGGGACCACAGGAGACTGGTGTTATCCAGGGAGAAACGGGGGAAATGGGACACTTTAAATGGAGAAACCATGGCAGAAGGGTTAGACAGTGGGAGGGAGAGAGGAGAGATAAAGAATGCCTAGCTAGTTTTAAAAAACAGAGGGAATCATATTAGTCCAACAACCTAATGACAAATTACACATACATCATCTCTACATGAGGCCAAGTATATAACTAAAGGCTGTATAACAAGAAACCATGCCAGACAGGAGAAACCTTCCTTTGCGTTGTTGGCCAGGGTGGTCCAAGAGATTCCCAAAATTTATCAGGATATTGCCACAGCCCTTGATGGCCTCCCAGAATTTGAAGGTAACACCCTATTGCTTAAGACAGGACATACTTCAGCCAGAGGATTTGGAGCAATGGAGCAGCAACTCACCTGAAACCACTTCCCCTGAAGGCTAGCTCTCACACCTTTGGAGAGTGCTCTGAAGGGGCCCAGGGAAACTATCAGTGGATGATCCAATACCAGCTTCAAGACCAAATAACCACATCAATGGCCAGCATAGCACACATCATTGCCGCAGTCGTGGTACTTTCATCTTGGGACTAAGAACCCACTCAATGGGAGGAAACTCAACTGTGTTATTATAAAAATAACCAAATATACGTGACTGAAATGGTCATAGATCTTAGAGAAAATCCCAAGACTGTTATATCCCTAGACTAATGTGATTTCTTACCACGTGCAAAATGTGTATCCTTATATTTACAGACAAATATCCCAGACACCACTCATCAGAGAAACTCATTTTGTACCAGTTAGAGGCTATTAACAAGTACCACAACTGGTCATACACAGACATTGTCTATGATTGTCCAGATCTAAGTGACACATCTACAGTGCAACCTCTACACCTAAGGCTCATGGAACATAGAACAGGTGTAAAGAAGAGGACACTGATGAATCTCTCAGTGCTCATTAATAAAGCTCCTTCATGCAGAGGAGGGTCAGGAAAACAAAAGGTCACAAATGGCCAAACCGTAGAGATCAAGCCTGTTGAATGCTGGTCCTTGGACAGGACTCCTTTATTAAACTTAACCCACCCAAGCCTCAGGGACCAGCAAAGAAGAGGGGCAGAAAGATTGTAAGAGCCAGAGAGGAAGTCCATGACCATATGGAAACAGAGTCCTACAAGCATCTGGGAACCTGCTCACATGATTCTATGGCAATGGTGTCAGCATACACAAGTCCCATGCAAACTCGGGCAGACAAAAACCCAGCATAGAACTGGGAAAATGAACATCAGACTCAATCGTATCTGAAGAAATATTGGCAACTGATTGCTGCTAGGTGAGGAAGAGCTGATCTTCCTAAAACAAGGGATTCTAGATCGGCTGACTAGACCTCAGTGGATGGACTTGCACTGGGAACGACTGGGGACACTGACAACACAGTGGGCCTTATCAGGGATGGCAGAGTATGTGGGTCCAGTGTTGGGGGGGTTGGGAGGGTGCCAGTGGGGAAGGGGATATAAAGATGATTAAGATTGATTGAAATGTTCTATATGCAATACACAAAAATTTAATAAAAACAAACTTTAAATTGAAAATAAAGATTAAGATCAGTTGAGATTACAGCACAACAATAATTCTCACTTCAGTATGAATCACAGTACATGGAGTAAATATTAACACATGATGCCTGGTCTAGACCCATTTCTTTCACCAAGTTCTCAAGTGATGGGCCTGGAGAGTGTCCAATCGTACAAAATAGTAAAGTGCCAATGGTTTACTTTTGCAAATCAGGAAATGCTCACTGACGAGAACGGAGCCACAGTGCACCTGAGATTAAACAAAGTATCTGACATGGTGTAATGAGAAATGAGGAAGAGCACAGCACTCAAAGCAACACCTAAGCTGAGGACTCCATATTTTAAAAGTAAAATAAAAAAGACTGAAGAACTTGTAAACAGAAGCAGCCTCCGGAGACACCCACCAATGAGTGGTGACTCTGAAGAGAGGCTTTTGATGAACAGGTGGTGGAGGGGTAGTTCAAGAAGGCTGGGACATAGAGGGCAGAATGCCCTCATACCTGACTGAAGTTTTGACCGTTGTTCAGGATGGAAAGGGAAATGTCTTCATCAACAGCAGAACACTCACGAAGAGGAACCATATGTTCACCTCACTGCTATCTGCTTTAGTAAAATAAAACCCATGTTGTATTTTTTTCTATTCTAACTCAGATGTTTCTATAAACTATATGTATTTTTTAAACATTTTCTTTAAAACATTAAGTTGTTTTCACTCTGTAGAAGATGTTCTTGGGAGCAAGTCTAAAATCAAGGCAGGCTAGAAAAAGACAATTTTAGCTTTCGATGAAAAGAACTAATCACTCTATGGGGAATTCTAATCAAAACTAATTTATGCCGCTTTGAAAACAATGCCTCGTCTTCAACTTGGCCATCTCAGTGTGTTCTCAGGTCAGACTTGTGTTTTCTCTGCCCACACTGTTTCCATGGGCTTCAGTGGCTGTGGTCCGTCTTTTCCCTGTGTGTCTCCACTGTTCCTTCAGGCCTCCAGCTTGGGCTTTCCTCACACTCATACTCCCCAGCTGCCTGTTTTGGGATCCTGTGCTTTCTGCTTGCACGCGGATGTCTGGCAGTATGGTGTGGCCTGGGGTTTCTGCTCCTCAGTCATCCCGCTGGTTAAACCATTTGCTCTTTCTGGTGTATTTGGTTCACCTTGGTCCTGATTTTCAACACTGACACATTCTCTCACAACATGCGTCACATTTTCACTAGTCTCTTCTCTGAACCAAGTGACCCTAAACTTATTCATAATCTTATAATGATTTTTATTCATCATTCTTCATCATTTATTCATTCACTCCATGAACATGTGCTGCACTCTTTTAAAATGACAAAGCACTGCACTGTGCACCATAAATTATGAGTAAGATAGGACATGGGCCTTGGATTAAAACAATTTGTAGCCTCTCCGTGATATGAAGTAGTGAGCCACTTTTCTTTAAAAATCTATTGAAATTACTCATACCATCTCTGATGGAGGGAAGCTTGAATTTTCTAATTACAGAATAAGATTGGCCATACCAACTCTAAAAGAAATGAGTGAGGAGCTGGATTCAAAGAATACCCGGCCCCAGTAAAAGGTGGAAGACAGAATACAATGTTGGGGCAATTAGATAAAGTTTGCCTCAGAGTTTAGCATACATATGAATAAAAACTCATAAAGGTTACAAACTGAGGACTGATGACATCTAACACTGTATGAAGGAGCTATGAGAGAAATATGTTGGTGTAAAGCTCACAAAAATTCTGTGGAGAGGGAGAAGCGGGGTCTACTCTAAGGCAGGCTTTCCAGGAAGAGGGGCCGTCCACTGCAGACCTCAGTGGGTCCTCTAGTGCTGTTCTGAGTCTGAGCTAATGAAAGCATCTAAGCTACTTGGATTAATCTTCCCGCCCAACTCATGTTCTTATATCTGATCTTTTTAATATATTTATTACTTATTCGAGTGACTGCATGCAAAGTAAGTTCACTACATGTGTGCAAGGCCAGAAGAGGGCTTGGATCCCCTGGAACTGGAGTTACTAACAGTTGTTACCCACCATATGGATCCTGAGACCAAACTCAGGTGCTCTGCAAGAGCAGCCAGTGCTCTTAATCACTGAGCCATCTCTCCAACTCTCCTGCACCTTTAAATCTGATCCTTAAAACTGAGAGCTTGGGAAGGCTATGACCTTAGATTTCACCAGCAGGTGGAAACCTCAGCACCACTGGGAACGGAGAGGGAGGATGAAGGAATATCAGAGCTTCAGACAAGCAGAGGGCCTCGGGAAGAGCTAGGGAGGGAAGGAGACCCACATGAATGCGGTGTTTTGAGATTGGAGTGACAATTTCTATTTCAGTTTCCTGATTGTGATAGAAAACAAATTTGGACAAGTCAGGCTATGAAAGATGAAAGACTTAACTCTCCTCCAAGCATCTGCACTGTAGCTGTCTAAACATCCAGATGAGTATGTTAGCCTGGAAATCCGCTGTTGCTGACAGAAGCTGGGAAGGTGCCTGTCTTCGAGAACTACATTTGAAAATGGGTATGCAACCTGTGTGCTGAAACCATGACACGGCTGGGGTTTTAAGGGAAAACTCATGGAGAGAAGCCGCACTAAAGCAAAGCACAAGGGAGCCCACGTAAAAGTGTCATGTGACAGGAACCAACGCAGCAGGTAGGGACTGCCCTTCCATCAGCCTATCTCACCATAGCCAGAGCACACCTGAGTAACAGGCCTCCATCAGGTCCTTCTTCTGCCCCATGTGTTTTACGGTATTCAAAGCTTTGGGGAAAAAACAGCCAAACAAAATGAGCAAATAAAAACAGCAAACACATGTGCGCCTCCCCCCCTAGGCATACAATCCCACCCAGGGATGCAGTGATGTCACTACAGGAAGGTAGTGATGTCACCACAGGGGCAGTGATGTCACCACAGGGGCAGTGATGTCACCACAGGGTTGCAGCGGCATCAGCACAGGGGTCACGCTGAAGGGGTTTTTGTGTCCCTGGTCTCATCCGACTCTTTCTCTGTGATTTGCGGTGCTGCACAGCTTCACCATTGGCTCCCAAACAGTGAAGGATCCGAGACCAGGGTTCAGAAGCCATGAGCAGGGCAAATCTCTTCTTTCCTGAGGCGATTTTCTTAGACACTTTTTACAGTGAAGGACAACTGACCAACATAAAGGCAGAGAGGGATATTGGAATTAGTGTAAATGTACATTCTAAATTATCCAGAATACACAGTCCAGGGAGGGCACATTGTACAAAACTTATATAGAATGCAAAGAAGTTTGTGTAGGGCCAGAGGTGCCCCAAATCCAGAGAATAAATGACAGTTAATGGTGAAAATTGAGGAAGCTTGATTACGGTTCAGCTTTTTTATTATTTCTGTGCATACTTTTGAACTGATATCTCTAACTGTGAATATTAATTTGGAATTGAGAACACAGAACGTTTCCCACAAATATTTAGAAAAAAATAATAAGAAAACATTTGCTGTATTTTAAAAACATTTTAATAAGCTTTCCAAAGATTAGCTATTAGTGCTTTTCCCTCATAATATTAAATCCTAGCATTGGGGATCAGCTCCTGGGTTCTGACTGGCACATTTTGAAAGTGCTGAGAGGAGTCTGCAGACATGACTTCGCCACCAAAATTCTTCCTTCACTATCCCATGCAGCCTTCTTATGAAAACGCCATTTCAAGTAGCAGGGGAAAGGGTTTTCATATGTAAAGTTCAATTATACATAATTGATAATGGTGAGGATTTTAAAAATAATTGTGCAAATAATTTTGACTGACACTCTTAGTAAATATTTGTTAAAAATCAGTGGCAGTGTAATAATTATTCAACAAGAGTTTTACTGGCTATCTACCACATGCCATCTTTTTAATAAAGAACAAAATCCTAAATGTAAATAAAAACGAAGACGTCATTTTCCTAGAGCTAACATCTTTCACTAGAAATTTATTCATTAGAAGCTAATGATAGAATTGTGTTGGATAAAACCAGTCAAGAGGTCTTAATTTAACTGGGAAAAGCTATTTCACTGTACTGATTTTTATTATTGAGTTAAAGTCAGCATATATTTATTTGACACTATATGACTTCCAAGTAATGTGGTAGGGAAGAGACAAAAAACTTAATATCAAGGAATTATAATTTATTTAATACTCAACAAATACATACTAATTAAGCATTTGCCAACTACTTAAAACTCTGCTGGAGACAAGGCAATAATTATAATTTATAAAGAACATGAAATAACATAATTAAGCATATATTTTAAGGTTTGCTTTAAAGTTCTCTGAAACTTCAAGAGAAAAGGAAATGTTTATGAGTCTGAGTTTTCCAAGAGAACTCCAAGGGATAAGGCACACTTTAGATAAGATAAATAGAATCTGAATTGACAAATGCTAGATGGAAGCAGCTCCAAAGAAACAGAGTAACATAAATAAGCACTTAGTAATGTGTGTATTGCCCTATTGCCCTGTGTTTTACACTGTACGTAGCAAGCACTTCATAACTATTTGTCAGCAAAGCAAAGATGAATTCCCAAAGAGTTCACAGCGACATTCAATGCTCAGTTGAAAGTGCTCTCAATTCATGTGACAGGATTCAATATTCCACCTTAGAATGTCTTGAGTTTAAGTTTGGGAAAACAGCCCATGTGACTTGTCTGGAGGAGTAACTGCCTCCTACAATAACGTCGCTTTCAATACATTTCAAACTGATTTTCTTTTTTACAGAATGTATTCTTGGTTTCCCGAATACCTTGATTTAAAGTTTAAGTGACTCAGTAAAAAACATGCATTTAAATTTCATCATCTAACTAAATGTAATATCATGGGAAAGAGGCAGGTAGATATTTCCACAGTCTCATCATTTTTAAAGATGTTTTGCATTTATTTCAATGTGCCAAATTTAACATTCCTTCATGATAATATTAAAGTGATTTAAGTGAGCCTAATATCTCAAAATTTTTAAATAATTGCTTTTCGGTGACTGTTCTCATTTGTTAAAAGAACAATTTTCCTTCAATATTTTTTCTTGCTGTGCATTTGTAAAATCAATTTAGCATTTTTTACCCTTATAGTCCCTTTTATCAGAATTATCTCACAGCTTTTCATTTTTCTATATAGTTGTTCCATGATTTGAATTTCTGATATACGCCACTATTAAATTTGGTTAAATTTTCAAAGGGTAATCTCTAGACCAACAGTTTTCTGATTATTTTTCTTGGCAAGGCACCATTTATTTGAAGAAAATTATGTTTTAATCTTAAGCACAAGACAAGTAAACTGGAAGGGTTTTGTATGTTTTGGGTGTCAGATGCCTAGTGTTATATGGTCTCTTGCCTCCCAAGAAACTCCAATACGTTCCGGGACTTTGTTGTCTGTCATTTGGAAGCAACTCTGTGATTCCAGTTCCATTAATCACTCAGCTTTCCTTGTCTGTCACTGAGCAAGTGTTGGGATCTTCAGCTGCAAGAGACAATCTGTTTTCTTTTTCCCCTGAAATAAAAGACAGAAAACTGAGAAGAATGTCCATAAACACACACCACAAGCATCATGTTCAACTTTCTTCTACAAAATAAAAATAAAGGCATCAGAGTATAATAGGCATTGCCTTATACCATGCATTTGACACAAGGGCTTGGTCAAACAACAGAAAAATTGATATAATTTAGGATTGTGGGAAGGATACCTGAGTTCCTCATAGTTTTTAGCTTTAATGTTATTCATTGGTCAGTTTTTCAGTGTAGTGTATAAAGTTATTTCCTAGCTTGTAAGTTTCCCAGTTAGAGTTTTATCTTATTTTTATTTTGTCTTGTATGTTCCACACCCGTCTCTCGTGGTTGACAACTATCAGTGCTAGCGTCTTTAGAATAGACAGAACCTGTGGGAAGTGGTGGGTTTGCTCTCTACTCTCTGCAGTGATTTTCCCTAACTGACTGGACTGCCCTGTCTGTAAGGCTTCTAGTTATGGCCTATGCTGGGTAGGATTAGCACTTACACAAACTCAAACTCACCCAACTGTGGATGAGTAAGCACAATACTAGTCCAGTTGAATTGTCTTGATGACTGTTGGTCATGAGAAGTGTTGCCATAAGTCATGCTGGCTCCAGTTAGAATGCTTTACATGATAATAATTGGGAGTAAATTAATTTTACAGTGTATAGGGGAATGATATGTATCTAGATTATCACTAGTTAAATTCAGTCTGAAGAAATCTTTCTGTTACACCGCAGCCAGGAAACCTGCCTTGAAGTATTGGTGGCAGCAGATTCAGTGTAGGGAAACTGACCTAAGATTTTCAGACCCCCACTGAGGCCAAACAAGGAGGGGGCCTGGTGCTGGGTGAGGACCTGGGGACTGGCCCATGGCTTCGTTTGAGTGATGCAGAGAACCTCCCTGAGTCTCACAATCTTTGTCTATGAGACATTTTATTATCCTGATTTTAATACTAAATGATGTAATTTTGATTTTAAAAACATCCCTGACAACGTAAGCATGTTGGAATTAATGTTTGTGTTTGCTCGAATCTGCAGCATTGGGACCCTCACCACTAGTGTGAGCTTTGGAAGGTAACAAGTGCACAAAGTAGACATGAGAGAGCTGATATCCTTCTAAGAAGAGACAGGAGGGCTGTTGAAAGGGCTCAGTGGCTGAGGGCACTTGCTGCCAAGCCTGAAGAACTGAATTCTATAACCAGGATTCGCATGATGGAAGGGAAAAACAGGTTCCACAAATTTATCTTCTCCTCTCCGCTTGTGTGTTGTGGCATCTGAGAGTGTGTGTATGTGCCCACAAACCTACACAGCATACACATAGATAGATAGATAATGACAGATAGATGATAGATAGATAGATAGATAACAGATAGATAGATGATAGACAGACACATATAATTTTCTTAAAAAATAAGAGACATGAAATCTGCCATAGCCTGTACTCTTTGCCATGGAGGGCCCTTACCCCTCCCAGTGCCTGGACCTTGGACTGCCCAACTCATGGCACTCTGAGAAGAACTGACATTTTTGTAAGCCACACAGCCTATTTTAGCTAGCTACAGAAACCAGGACTGCCTTGGGCAAGATACAGCAATCTTAGCAATGCTTGGCACATGGAAGTCTTTATATGTTAGTCCATGCCATTTCCTTCTGTGTACAGGTGTCTGTGTGTGTGCATGTCTGTGCATGTATGCATGCGTGTGTGTGTGTGTGCATTTGTGTGTATGTGCACACATGCATGTGTGTGTGTGTATTTCTTTGTTTCTATTTATTTTTCTGATGGGCTCTCACTTTGTATCTTAAGGCTGACCTTGAATTGTTTTTTTCCCAACATATATTTTATTGAACTTTTGTGCATTTCATACAATACATCTTAATCATATTTAGACTTCCCTTCCTTATCTGCATCCTCCTTAGCCCACCCAAAGGATTTAACGCATTCTGTCATGTATGTTAAGGCCTATCAAGTCAAGTTTGTGTCCCCAGATGTCCCTCAGTATAAGTTCATCCACTGGAGCCTGGTCAGCCTATCTAGCATCACTCCCTTAAGGAAGACCAACTCTCCCTCACCCAGGACTGATCAGCTGCCAATATTCCTCAGCTAAAGGGTGGGGCCTCCTGCCCATTTCCCCAGTTCTATGCTGAATTCTTTATATTGTTCAGGCTGATCTCTAATTCATAGTCTTCCTGCTTCAGTCTCCTGAGTGATGACGAGATTGCAGGTTTGACCCCCATGCAGGTTTGTTTTAATGTTTTATCTTTGTTTTCCCTATGCCTCTTTTACAGAGAAGACTCGTTTAAAAACAAAGCCTTATATGTTATTCTGTCGATCTGTTTCCTAGACACAATTTTTTTAAAATGCTGAGGTGGGTGTAATGACTCACGTCAGTAAATCCAGCACTGAGGTAGAGGCAGGACTCATGAAAGGATCGGCGACGTCCAGGCTAATCTGGTCAATGGAGTCAGCAAACAGGAAACAAACAGAGCAGGCACGTGGGGTCATGGGCAAGGTGTTCGCTGGACACATGTGTGGTCCTGTGTTTGCCTCCCCAGAATCTATGTAAGGACAGACTTGAATCAGTTGCACACATCTGTAATCCTAGTGCTCCCCTGTCCCCTCTCCCCACTGCTCTCTGGCCACTTAGCCTGGAGCACACAATGATTAGCACCAAGACACCAAGGAATACTGTCTTAAGCAGTGTGGATAGTGAAGACTGATGCTTCCAATTGTCCTCGGACTCACACGCAGATAAACACACAAGCACACGCATACAGACACAGACACACATCCACACACTCAAATGATAGTAATAATTATGAGACTTTCTTATTTAAAAGTTTTAGAGTCATAAAAAAGAAAATCAATAAAAAGAATAAAGAGGTTTCCGCCCCATAATTTCCCCTCAGGCCCCTTGTCTTACATGACTTGTTAGTTGGAGTCATTAAGCATGATTGATACTCTGTGAAACAACGTCCAGTTTACACAGCTTCCCTCTGCGTTTAAGGTTCTGTGGGTTTGGCAAGTGCATGAGTTGTGCCTGCCGCCACTCTGCCACCTCTAAGAGTTCCCTGTTCCAAAAAGTTCCTGCACTTTGCCCATTGTTCATCTCCTCACCACCCCCAAGCCTCTCATCACACTGACTTTTTCACCATCTCTTTGGTTTGTCCTTTTCCAACATGGTATGTAGGTCAAATCGTTGGTCAACAGCTTTCACACTGTGTACCGTGATTGGGAATTTGGCCCATGTTGTCACGTGGCTTTGTAGCTGTGTTCTGTCTGTGGTGAACACATTCCTTCAAATAGATGCACATGAAGGCTCGTTTGTATCACACTTCCTGTACTTTACTTTCAGCATTTTTTAAGATTTATTTTTGCTATTTTTAAGTATGTGTATTTGTGGGTATGTGCGTGTGAGACATCAGCTCTCCCTGGAATGGGAGTTACAGGTGTTAGGAGCTGTGGGTTCTGGGAACTGAGCTTGGGTTCTCTGGATGAGCAGTACCTGCTCTGAACCACTGAGCCATCTCTGTAGCCCATCCTGTGACCTTGCTTTTAACCTTCATTTATGATGAATAGACTATGCTGGACATGGTGGCCCACGCCTTTAATCAGAGCACTTGGAGGCAGAGGCAGGCAGATCTCTCTGAGTTCAAGGCCAGCCTGGTCTACATAGTGAGTTCCAGGACAGCTGGGGCTACAGGGAGACCTTGTCTCAAAAAGACCAAAAATAAAAAATAAATAATGTGAATAAGAAAAATTTAAAAATCAATATATTATTTATAGTTTAGAAATACTAGTTCCCAGCACTAAAATGTTTTGAAGTTAAAAATATCCCCAAGTTCACATATATTTGGATGCAAACATGTTTTTTAACCAAAATACTAAATTAATACTAGATCTCAATAATAGAAACATTTGACCCCCTATTTTCTCTGTCCTTACAATGGTCAATGCAAATCTCACAAATGTAGCGATAGTCATCCATGAGCCCATTAATAATTGAATAACAGTCACACTCTTACTTTTGAGCTAATAACTGAGACATTGATGGAAGACCTGTGTGTCAATCATCGCACTCAGGCGCCTGTGTCGCTGGAGTGGAGACGGTAAAGACGGCAATGTTTGGTTATTTGGTTGGAGACACACCTTCCATTGTGCTGTGACCCTTGGTTTGCATTTCAGGTATTTAAAACATGATTTGAAGTAATTGTCTATAAACTTTATAACTGAATTTATCCATTCCTGATTTTTCTGAAAAAGGAAGTTTTCCTTTAGTTTTCCAGCTTCTGTAGCTATTGCTGAGCTCCTTCCATGTTTTCAGTTCCGCCTTTCCCTCATGCTTTTTTAAGGTAGTCATAACCTCTCTCCAAACTGATTTTGTGTGATCTTGAGTCTTTAGCATGTAATATTAAATTGCAAAGCTGCAAAGATGGCTTTAATTTGTAAGGTGTCCTTTAGAATCCTGAACGTAACAATGGAAAGGATATCCACTGCAGTGCTTGGTGGCGCCTTCATTTTGGCCCGATCTTAATTGGTTATTCTTTGTATAATGAAATATTTAAGCCTGCTGACAGAGTACATGTCTGATGTATATGCTTGGTTTTAAATGCAAGTGGCATTAGCCTAGCCCTATACAACTTCTGTGCCCCCCACCCCATGTGCATACACAGGACATCTGACTAACTCCTCACCAACAGTCCATCATGGCCCCTGCTTAGAAGGGACCAAGGAAGAATGACTTTTTGTTTCACATTAACATTTGAGATTGGCCTAATCACATCACCCTGGGCTTGGATTCAGTGACAACCACCCCTCCATTTAGACAAGCAAAGAGAAACGGGGTGCAGAAGTTCCTAGTTAGGCACGGTAAAGAGAAATGTTCTGCTGACTCGCACAACTGCAGACATCATCAGCTGCCTGTGTTCACACTCTATGAAACTGAGTCCTGTTAAGGAACTGCTGCCTGGCCAGCGTCATGGGCTCACTTCTCGGCTTCCCCTCTGCCATTTCCTGCCTCCTTCCTGTTTATGTTTCCCCTTTTTCCTTACAGAAACTTCCTCTTCCTCCTCACATCTTCCTCTTTATCTCATTCCCTTTTTAACCTCTTTCCCTCCATTACAGTCTTCTCATAACTGTTGCCTCCTGGATTGAGAGTCACACAACCAAGACAGTGATTGGGACGACCAGTCTCACAGCCTAGGAAGCATGAGCTTCAAGAGGATTGGCCTGTAGGTGTGGAGAATGATTAGAAAACATGATCTTCAAGAAAAGAGACAGAGAGTCCCTGAAATGATGTTGAGAAGAAAAGTAAAGGGGTGACAGGTGAGAAGGGTTGTGCAGACAGAACAGATTGCACAACCCTGGGGGAGGCCGTGATGGCAACTTCAGGACACCTGGGAGGCATGTGCGCACCACAGCCATGAATTCTTCAGTTGCTAACTCGGTCAGTACGATGTGAACTTCAGCATCTGGCCTTTACATGTATAACCATATCATAAGTCAGGGAGAAACTAATGAGAGAATGTATATCAAAACACCAACTAAGCTCCATGCAGAAAATCAACAATAGTTTGTAATTCTGTTCAATCATGTGCTGGGTAATTGCATATGATGTAATCCAAAAGCAAGTGGGCTTTCCATCATTAAGTCTGTTCTGAATGTCAACTGTTCGTGGACAGACTTCCACATAGGACCCAGAGTGGGCCTACATGTTTAGATATGCAAAATATCCACTTGAGAAAAAGAAAAGAAAACCATTTCTCTCCCATGACCTCTTTGGAAAAATAACACCATTGGGCACCATGCCTTGGAACCTGCATTGAATCATTGAATGGCAATGAGAAGCCAGGAGTTTGGAGAGAATATTCAATCTGAGTGTCTCCAAGAGTGTCTCCCAAATGGGTTGTTAAGTCCCTGTGACAGAGACCATCAATGCCAGACAATGACATTCAATTCTAAACACAAACCGTATTGTCTGATTAAAGGCAGGTGCTGGGGAGGCCATTCAGGGCACTGCAGCCAAAGTGACAAGCTAACATTTAATTGCCATCATAATAACATAAGGCAAAAATCTGCCTGTGTCCCTTGGATGAGGGGAGCATGTTTATTTCTCTGACTGTGTACAGTCTATTTTTCCCATTTGGAGAAAGGCATTGAAATTTTCATATTTTAAAAATATATTGCCCACACAAAAGACCACCTCAAAGAGAGTAAGAGGTAGTTTATACCAAATGAATGACCATGGCCTGGGAACACAAATTCAGGCTGTCTCAAATACCCTGTCCCCTGCGCAAGGGGTGGCAAGGACCTTCTGTCATCATGGGACGAAAGAAAGAGAAAAAACAAGACATCCGTCAAATGCTTCGCGAGGGACCGTAAGCTTGAGAAACGGCGATCTTCACGTCAGAAGAGTATCAGAGACTCAAAACAGGGACGTGAGATACGTTTATTTCGAGCTCTGCAGAAGCCAGACATGAGCCGAGCAAAAGGCAGAAAATGCTGATGTGCCACATACACGCCTTCTGCATCTCCAAGTTGCTCTGTTGTCCCTTTAGTTCTCATGGCTGGGTTCTCTGGAGAAACACCAACTTCCTGGTGTCTAGTATTGACACATCTCCAAACTCCCCCATTGTATTGCTTCAGGACACAAAGTCTCAATGTATCTCCCAGTGAGGAAGAGTTAGAGGAACCGAGTCCCAATCAGGAGGAAATGACCTTTTAAAAGGGCTGCTTCTTGCTCCCAGGGCCACTTGTTCTCCCCATCCCTGGACTTTTTACAACAGTTACGTTTACTTAAACAACAGCTAGAAGAATTGTTGTAACCACCTAACAGTCCTACTGATCAGTGCTCCTCCATCTGAGGGTCTGGACTCCCCACTCCTCCCTCCTCCAGCTCTTTCACGGTCCACCCGCTGAGGGGAAGGCAGCGGTCCGGCTTTGCAGCTGACTGGTAGGAGTTGGCAAGCAACAGCTCAAGCCTAGACTTCCCAGTCATCCACCAATTCTTTGTTCATCCCAGCAAAGTATTCTGCAGTTCTCTAGATAACCAGCCCTCATCCACAGCCCCACAAACACTAGGATTCAAGATTCCCTCCTTTCCTGATGCACACACTCAGTCTAACATTTAATTGCCATCATAATAACATAAGGCAAAACTCTGCCTATGTCCCCCGGAGGAGGGGAGCATGTTTATTTCGCATGTCAGATTGTGGTCAACAACTTTCAGTCCTAGGATAAACTGAGGGCACCTAGGCAAGTGGGTCCAGTGCCAGCTGGGGAAGACAGTAGCCCAGGACCTCCTGCCAACATGTGATTCTCTGGTGAGCTTAAAAGGTACGTCAGACTGAAAATTGGCCATAATGATTTATTTCTTACACAAGCAGGCAGAGTGCACAAAGCAGGAAAATCTCTGTTATGGATCTTGTGTGCTCTCTGACGGCATTCTTAGCTTTTGACCTGTGTGAAGCCAGTGGTTTGCTACAAACACATTCTGAAGGTTTGACCTGCTAGTTGAAAGGATTTGCGGTCAGACAACGAGTTGGGTGATGAATGGATTTAAGGGGATTAGAAATTGCTGAAGCTAGTTTGCCTCAGTCCAGTTCTTCTTGGTTATGGAGTTCTCCCCAGTCCATCTGTAGCAGAGAATCCTACAAATACAGGTGGCTTGTATTCTGGGAACACAAACACACAGACACACACACACACACAGACACACACACACACACATACACACGCACACACACACGATATGAGGCTCAAACACTAGGTCCTAAGCCCCTCAGGAAGACATCTATAGCAGCTTTTTGGCTCCTTGGAGCTCACAGGAGAGCGAGGGTCTGGTTGCCTATGGACCTGTGTTGTATGACACTGTTCACTTAGCTTGCTCAGAAGCATTGGGAAAATGACAGATGATGAACCTGTAATATCCCTAAAACACTGATATCCAGGATACATCCAGTCTCTGTTCTGTTATTCTTTTGTTCATCTGTGCTTATGGTAATCTTTCCTTTAAGCTCATATGATGTATTTGTTGTATCAAGTATTGGAAATATCACATTAGATTAATTAGAATGACTTATATCTATCCTTCAGGTCTCTTGCTAGACTCAAAATTGCTTTGGGTGAAAGGTTAATTCCATCTAACATTAATTGAATACTTGAATATCCAGAGTTGCGTACAGCTTTGCATGTCATATCCTACTTAGTGCAATTGTGTGAAATGGATGTACTTTTTCCCAGTCTTATATGCAGTCATCTGAAGCAGGGAACGGTAAGGTGCCATGCCCAGGACACCTGGCTAGTAATTAGCAGAGCTGAGGTCTGAAGGAAATAAGTCTGGCTTTACCACTCTGAGGTCTTAGGAGAGGGCTGTGGAGCAGAAGACAGAACTTAAGTTCTTTCCAAATGTGGAGTCTAATTATACTGTTTCTTCTAAAAATACATAAACAGAACAAACAGAAAATGGCCTTCCATCTCAACTGAAGGACGCCTGGATGCACATGTTTCTGTTCCTTACTCTGCAGCACATACAGCGTTCTCCAGAGCATGCGCCATGCTTCAGAGGCGGACAAGAGAAAGGAGGTCTGAGAGTGCTTAACCAGCTCACAGAGCTCATACAGGCCTGAGAGGTTCTCTCCTGGGAGAGTCGAACAACCTCATTTCATGGATTCTGTTGAAGGGATGCCAGCGAATGAATGCCCTCAGCATGGCCCTGCCAGAGAAAGATAAAAGAACATTTTTAAGGGAAATGAGCAAATCACAAGAGGAAAACCAGAGCAGCATAACCGCCGGGAAGGAAATTAGTTGGAAGGACTAGACACAGAGCCACTATTTACTGTATTTACAATTTTCATTTAAAATACGAGGTAGAAAATGTGTTGTCCACAGAAAATTGCTTAGAAATAACCCAAATTTGGATGAAAATAGAACTTAGGAAAGAAAATATATGTATAATGAAAACCTGTATGACATAACTAGAACTTAATTTAGAAGAAAAATATCCAGAATGCTACCTAAAAAATCCCAGATGTGTAAAATGGACATCCAGCCTCACGGAGGTGGAGGACAGATGGAACATCTGGACAGAGGCCTGATGTACACAGAAAATGAGGATGAGCCAGTCAGCAGTGCTTGAGGAAGTAACAGCGTTTTCCAGAAAGAGCCAGAGCCTGAACCTAAGCACTTAAGAAGCTCTATAAATTTCAAGGAGGTTAAAGGTAAACAAGATACTCTCATGCATACCAAGCTGAGTCTATGGAAACAAATACAATAGTCTTTAAGGCAGCCGGGGAAAGCTCTCAGAGTCATAGGAATGGCAGTTATCACGGCACTTGAAGTCTGTATAGTTACGGAAACAGGAATCAAAGTGAAGGATAGATCTTAAATATGATGAAAAAATTCCATTCTAGAACTACAGTTCCTTTGAGAATATCATTCACATAACAGAAGGGAACATATGTATTTCTGAATAAATAAATAAAAAAAACAGAAGTGGGCATGGGCAGACCTTTATTAAAGGAAAGAATAAAAGCTGCGCTTGTAGCACATGTTAGATGAACTTGGACAGAAGTACAAGAAAAGGGAAGGAAAGAGAGAGTACCTGGTGAAACACAGAGGGAAAATGATAATATAACCAGGAACATTGCTGGGGGATTACAAAGCATCCTAAAATCAAAATGGGTAAGTTTGAGGTTAAGAGCACATAGTGCTGTTCAGAGGAACCCAGTTCAGTTCCCAGCAACCCTGTCTAGCAGCTCACACCCACCCGTAACTCCAGCTCCAGAGAATACAATACCCTCTTCTGGCCTCTGTTGAAAAATCCACTCAAAGGCACACACACACACACACACACACACAATAAAACAAAAATAAGCCAGGCATGGTTTAATCGTCATTAATCCCAACACTCAGAAGACAGAGACAGGAGGATCTCTGTGAGATCAAGCCCAACCTGGTCTACATAGTGAGTTACAGGCCAGCAGGGGCTACAGGGAGAATTTGTCTCAAAAAAAGAGCAAAAGGTAATTAATTAATTAATTAATTAAATATAAATCTCTAAAAAATGAAAAGCTGGAAAAAAATAAGTTTCCATAATAATCACATTTCTGTTTTCAAAAGATATAAGTACTTACAATATTTGCTAATAAGAACTTTGATTTTTTTTTCCTAAAACCTCAAGTTATAAAGTTAAAATACCGATTAAAGAGCTTTTTATCTTTCCAGGTAAATATTTATTAGCATAGATCTCTTTTCTTTTGCATTGCTTTAATTGCATATACTTGTTCTAGCATGCTATGGGTTTATGTACCTTCGTTTATTCGATATTTTCTGTTGCTGTGATAAAACAGTATGATAATACGAAGTTTTAGAAGAAAGAATTCATTTTGGTTTGCAGTTCCAGGAAGAGAGGAGTCCATCATGGTGGGGGAGGCAAGCCTAGAGTCAAACAGAGCAGAAGCTGAGAGCTCACATCTCCAGCACACACAGGAAGCAGAATGAGCAAGCAGTCCATATGCATTTTTTAATTTCTGGAGTGATTTCTTCTTGGGAAGACATGCAAACATTCTTCTTCATAGATTCAAAACTGATCTATTTTTAAATTATAGTTTATTGCATATTTTTGAATTTTATCTCTAGTTGCCAAGAAATTAGTACATTTAACGTAATTTAAATTTGTTGATGTCTAGTTTGTTGATAGCATTCTCTTTTAGTGCTTTTTAAAACTTATTTATTTATTATTTATTTAATGTGTATGAGTGTTATGCCTGCATGTATTTGAGGGCACCCATGTCCTGCAATGCCCACAGAAGCAGAAGACAATGTGGGAGCCCTTAGAACTAGAGTTATAGATGGTTGTTAATCACCATGTGGGTGCTGCGATTTGAACCTGGGTCCTCTTCAGGAGCAGCCAGTGCTGTTGACTGCTGAGTCACCTAACTCCCCTTTTATTGTGTTTATATTTTTTGTGTTTCACTATTGATCCTTATAATTTTTTCTCTCTTTCTCTGTTTAAGCATGGATTTAAACATTTTATGGAATTTTTGCCCCCCCCCAAATTTAATGTATGCTGTTATATATAAATAATAAGGCCCATAGTCTGATTTGTGTGCCCAAATGTCCTTCACTGTGGGTCCATCCATGGATCCTAGTTATCCTGCCAAGAGTCCCATCCTTGTAAGAGACTGTCTCTCCTCTTCCAAAAAACTATCAGTTGCCCAAAGTTCTTTGGGTTGGGTGGAGGTTTCTTACCCACTTCCTCATGTCTAGCTTAGGATGCTACCTGGTTTGAGCTTGCGTAGGACTTGTGCATGCTGTCACAATTACTGTGAGTTCTCAGGAATAGCTCACCAGCTGTCTGGAAAACTGTTTGCTGTGATCATTCACCACCTTAGTCTCTTACAGTCTTTCTGCCCCTCCTTCTGTAATGATCCCTGAGCCTTAGGTGGCAGAAGTTTGATAATGATGTCCTATTCAGGAATAAGCACTCTATAGCCTCTTATTCTTTCAGTTTCTGTGTTAATTACAATCGTCTGCATAAGGAAACTTCTCTGGTGAGAACTGAGAGATGCATAAATCTGTGGGCATAAGAATAAGTCATAAGGAGTCAGGGTAATACTATAACTACTTAGAAAGCTGTTATTGGGTTTTCCTTTATGGTCTGTGTCCTGTCTGGCCACAGGTTCCTAGATCTGATATCAGTGTCAGGTATGGGCTCCATTCTGTGAAGCAGACCTTGAATCCAATTAGAAACCAGTTGGTTACTCCTATGACATCCATGACACTTTTGTACAAGTGGGCATATCTTGCTGGGCCAGTTGTTACTGCAATTCACAGGATTCACTGCTGAGTAAGGTTGATGATTATTTTTCCTTCCAGTAGCATACATGGCACCTTCTAGCACTATAAACACTAGACAGCAGAGATGAGGCTCTGAAATCAGCATCAGCAGCTCCTTGTTTGTTTTACAGCTTATAGACAGAAGTGTCTTAAAGTGTATACATATAAATTTACAAAGAGATTCAAAGGAGTTATCCTGTAATAGGGTCCCGAGGGGTACAGTACTTGTTCCTCCAAGGGGTGGGGACTTCTGTGGAAAACTGGCTCCTTAGCTACAGAGAGGGAGCTGTGGAGAGTTAGTTGAGGAGGGAGGAGGGTTGGCGCCATCTTGGCAGCAGCAGCCTGGGGAAAATGGCCGTGGTGTCTCTCCCACGTAGATCCAAGAGGGGGCATTTTCTGACCTGGGGTGAGACCACAGGCCCACAAGGTATGGAGGAAAGCTAACAGAGACTGGAGGTAGGGTGCTGAAGCAATCTGGAACGGTGGGCCGCTGAGCCCCAGAGCAGAACGGGGCACTGGGTGTTCACCTCTCACTCTATCCCCCTACCCGGGGTATAAACTATAAAAAATTCAGATAAAGATGTGCTACGTGGTTTGTCTAACAGTGCCAGGAGCAGGGACCCTAAGAGAACTCGAGCGACACAGGGGGACATTGTCCTTTTGAGGCATTATAGGCTCAAAACCAAACCAAACAAACAAGCAAAAAAGTCCTCAGTGCCAGGAATGGAATCCCTCTCTAGAAGTTGTGGATTTTTTTAAAGAGAACTGGTATTTGATACCAATTTTCTCTCTTGTTTCTCAGTT
The DNA here is from genome assembly GCF_000622305.1 of Nannospalax galili. Lineage (NCBI taxonomy): Eukaryota > Metazoa > Chordata > Mammalia > Rodentia > Spalacidae > Nannospalax > Nannospalax galili. Next base: position 855,168 of record NW_008337322.1, on the reverse strand, counting down.
CCTTGTATTGATTCCTCTTCAGTTTGTGCTGTTTTCCTTTAGAATCACAGTCCTCTTTCTAACACCTTAAAGTGGGAGCTAAGATTAATGATTTTATTACCTTTTTCATAAAAAGTTATAAAACTACATATATTTCTCCACAGTATCTCGTTTTTATCTCACAGACCTATCATTCAATTCAAATATTTTCTAATGTCTATTGTGATTTTTCACTAACAAAATTGCTACCAAGAATTTTGTTAGTTTCCAAATATTTGAGAATTCCCACATACAACTGTCATTGGTTTTAATTTAATTCTGTTGTGGTCTGATGGTCAACAATGTAAAGTTGCATTTATTCAAAGTATAATAGAGGTTTGAACGTTCACCAGCAGTGGAAATATTGGCCATTCTTTGGTGCATTAGCCAAGTATTAGTCAACTTTGTTTAATAGTGTTCAAAGAACATGATTTATTTCTCTTTTTTCCTAATTTTGTTGGTGCTGGGGCTGAAACTCCTAACCTTATGCGTGTAGGCAAGCACTGCATCACTGAGCCAGACCAAGCACTGCACCACTGAGCCAGACCAAGCACTGCACCACTGAGCCAGACCAAGCACTGCGCCACTGAGCCAGACCAAGCACTGCGCCACTGAGCCAGACCAAGCACTGCGCCACTGAGCCAGACCAAGCACTGCACCACTGAGCCAGACCAAGCACTGCGCCACTGAGCCAGACCAAGCACTGCGCCACTGAGCCAGACCAAGCACTGCGCCACTGAGCCAGACCAAGCACTGCACCACTGAGCCAGACCAAGCACTGCACCACTGAGCCACACACTCAGGTCTCATTTACTGCTTCTGACTGCTTTTCCCAATCATGATATGTGTACTGAAAGGGGTGAAAATCTCCCACGATGGCTGAAAATGTCCTCACTCCCCTCTTCGCTTCCCTGCATTGCTGCGATGCTCATTGGAGTTTTATTATCAGACACATTGGCACCGATGTTGGACTGTCAGTCATCATATTAGAGAAGGAGACTTCACGGTTAGGAAGATGCTTTTACTACACCAGCACCTTTGCTCTTTTGGTGATGTCTTGCTTCATATTAATGCACCACCATTACCCGGTCATGGAGGCACACACCTGTAAGCCCAGCACTGGGGGTGGAAGCAGGAGAATTAGGAGTTCAAGATGAGCGCTGGCTACGTAATGAGTTCACTGAGTAGCAGATTCAAATTTCTTTTGGCTTTTTCTAGCTTAAAATTTCTTGGCCTTGACATTTGAACACAGCTCTTGAAGATAGGCTATAATTAGAAATTGATTTTCAAAAATTATTCAAATCTCTTCATTTTAATTGGCATATTTACTTCAATAAAACTAATTTAATTATTGATATGATTATAACAGTATCTATTTTTTATTATTCATATCCTTTTTCTCTTCTGGGTTTTATGGTTTATTTCTTCTCTGTACCTTCCTTTGAATGATTCAAATATGAGTTTTTAAAATCTACCTTATATTAAATGTTTGCCTTTCTTCTAAATTTTATCAGATTAAATTATAGTCAATACTTTTCCAGTCTAACTAAATGTTGAAACACATCATAGACATGGTAGAAAGATTACAAATAGGAGGTGGTTTTTACCCTAACCCTCCTACGTAGAGTCTAAACTCACACAATGTTACTTTCTTATTAAAAATGTCAAAAGTA
>NW_008337322.1:830249-853232 GCF_000622305.1 Nannospalax galili | reverse complement strand
TTTAAGATAGCCCTTTATTTATACTTAGGCTCCTCTGCATTTCCAGTGTTCTCTCTTCTTGAGAATCCTTGCTTATATACAATATTATCTATATTCTGGCCACAGAATCTTTGTCTTCTTATTGAAAAGCTTTTATTTGCACATCTGGAATTTTAGAGGATGATTTTACTAAACAATTCAGAATTTTCAATGTGTTCTATTATTATTTTATAATATTTATTCAGTGTATTCTGATATCCATAGTTTTGGGTCAGTGTGTGGCTGATCTTGGTTGTCACCTAGACACTCCTGAGAAGAGCGACCCCCAACTGAGGAATTTCTTCCATCAGACTGGCCTGTGGCCATGACTGTGGGGCATTTCCTTGACTGATAATTGATGTGGGAGGGCCCAGCCCATTGCGGGTAGTGCCATCCCTAGGCAAGTGGGCCTGGTCTGTATAAGAAAGTAGCTAAGGAAGCCAAGGGAGCAAACTAGTGAGCAGCCTTCCTCCACAGTCTGAGGAAGCCGGGAGAGGGAGCCAGCGAGCAGCCTTCCTCCATGGCCTGAGGAAGCCAGGGGGAGCGAGCCAGTGAGCTGTCTTCCTCCATGGCCTCTGCTTCAGCTCCTGCTTTGGCTTCTACTGATGACAGACTATGACTTGAAGGATGAAATGAACCCTTTCCTCCTAGTGGCTTTTGGTCATGGTATCTATTAGTGACCAGAAAGCAAGTCGAATGTTGAGGTCTACTGCACAGTGCGTTATTTTTAATGTTTCATGTCTTTTACCACTGTATGCACATTCTTCCACATTCTCAGTATTTTAAAGTATTTTGAAATTTGTTCTTGCTAATTCTCATGTTTGTGATTTTGGCATTAGTTTTTTTTTTTTTGCGGGGTGTCTTTTTGAAACAGGGTCTCCCTGCAGCCCCAGTTGGCCTGGAACTTACTGTGTACCCCAAGCTGGTCTTGATCTCACAGAGATCTGCTTCTCTGCCTCCTGAGAGCTGGGACTAAAGGCGTGTGCCACCATGCCCAGTTGCATTATTTTTAAATTGATTTGTCCTCTGGCTAAGTCACCTCTTTTTCTTCTTTGCATGTATAATAATATTTCACTGATGTTTTCATATTATAAATATATAAAGGCTACTTTAATTTTATCAACTCCTGCTGGAATTTGCTTCCATATGCTTTTCCAAAGAACTGTTACCAATGGATTGATGTGTACGGTCTGAAACTCGTTTTGAACATTTGTTAAGGTGATAGAGTAGTGGTTTGGTTCACTTGATTGCTTATTTTATTTTTGAGATTAAATTAGTCCTGATCTTAAGGAATGACATTTTTGAGACTCTCTAGATATTCCTATGATAATTGTTCAGTGAGTTATTTTCACCCAAGGTAACAGAGACTCAGTTACCTCCCAGTTCTGAATGAGCTATTGGAATTGCTCTGCTGACAAATCTTTCCTGGTTTGTTTTGTTTAGTTCAATAGTTCAAGAAAAATTCAGATTACTGAAGTTCTCCTCTATAAAAATCCATTATTTATTACATTCTGTCCCACAAATTTAAGCTTGCTACATCTTTTATGGTCAACTCATTAAGATTATCAATATCTAGGGTTTCTGTCTTTGTACTGGGTTCCTGAAGATGACATCATGTGAAATGTCAGTGGATCATCTGCACTTTTCTTTTTGTTTCTTTAAAAAACTGAAACACTGTGGGTAGCTGCTGGCTTCTGAGAAAGTCAGAGCCAGTTTCCCTTAAAGGTGTGGTGTCTGGCTGGTCTGCTGTGCTCTTTTTGATGGTCCAACAGCATGGAGTGGATGGAGGGCACAAATTAGAGTTGATGTGTTATTTAAAAATTTTCACAAAATAACACAAAGTTGTGTGGCAGGGAGGTGGATCTGGGAACAGTTAAAGGTAAAGCACATTGTACAAAATTCTCCAAAAATTAATTGAGATATTTTTAAAATCCTGAAAACCTGCCCAGTGTCTGAAACATCTCAGGTACTTAGGGTAGAGGACAAATATAGGGCCACCCTGCCTCATGGACAGAAAGGACTTTTGGTAGTAATTTATGTCTAATTTGTTCAATATGCATTACTTTTATTTTGGAATTATCCTTCATGGTTTCATCAGATTTTCAGCATTCGTAGCATCAGGACTAAGTAGATGCTCGTGAGAAACTAATGAGTAAATGCATGTTTGTTTTTTTGTTTGTTTTTTTGTTTAGTTTTGTCACAAAGAGAGGCAATTTTTAACACATTTTTTCTAGAAATAACTTGAGGCAGATTATATAAAAATATATATACAATGAAGTTTAAGGGGGGGGAAATAAGACTAAGAAATTAAAGACAGAAGGATTTGCCAACATGGGGTCAACTTTCGTGGACTAATGAAGGTTTCCATTACCACTGTTCTTTTTTTTTTTTTTTTTTTTTTTTTTTTTTTTTAATCTTAACGAGTTTATTAGCTTGATAACAAAGAATAGGGTGGGGATTTATTTACAGACGAGAGACCCCATCCCCCATTTAAAGCTGGGCTGGAATGTCTACACTCAAATATAGATCCTGTGACTTCCCAACAGCCATACAAAATGGTGAGAGAGGTGTCTCATGGCATTCTCAGCTTATATATCCTTAGCTCCTACCCCACATGCAACTAAGATCAACTGATTGGGTTGGAGGGGTAACTGACTCCCCCATCAACTCCTTGAGTATGGGAAGGAGGTGTGACTATAGCTTGCTGGCACAGTGGCAAGCTACTGTGGTCAGAGGACACCTCCAGGTAACACTCCACCCCTCCCTCCAGCTTGTATATTCTTTCCATCAACCTCTTTTGCGAATGTCCCTGAGCCTTGGAGGGTGTGGTAGGTGTGCAATGATCTTCCTTCCATTGTGGCAAGGTGCCAAACTTTCTACATCATCTGTTTTCCATGGGCTGTGGGCCCATTTCAGTGGGATTCCATCCACTATAAAAACAGACAACAAGAAGCATGAACATCTAAACAGTGTTTGCTATAATAACCCATGGGTGTAAACACAAATGTTTAAATGGTTCTTTAGCAGGTGCATCACATCCTCTGACAAAACAATTGCAGTGGCCTCCCCATTGAGATCTAGCTCCTCCCCTGCCACTGCAAGTTGGCCTGGTCTACAGCACCAGACGTGTGTTCCATCTCTAGGAGCGGGCATTATATCTCATCAAAAATTTGCTGGTTGTACATACACTAGACTTGCCACTATTGCACCAGCTGGAACATCTTATTTGGCATGTTGATGGTGCAACACTCGGGGTCTGTTCTTGAGCAGAATTATAGGGTTAGTTCTTGAGCCATCTGCATGCGACCTTCTGGCTCTATGAAAGTCATCCATCCAGTGGCAGGGAGTTTCCAGGTTAGACCAAGCTTGAGTTCTCCCTCTCCCACAACCCATCATGCAGTGTCTTAATGCAATCCCAATAAAAATTCCCAAGACATACTTCACAGAATTAGGAAAAAAAATCCTAAAATTTGTACAGGAGCACAAAAGACACTGGATATCCAAAGCAACATTGAGCACAAAGAGCAACGCTGGGGAAATTACTATATCAAATTTCAAAGTATACTACAAAGCTATAGTCATAAAACAACATGATATTGGCACAAAAATAGACACATAGATCAATGGAACATCATTGAAGCCCCAAATCTGAGTACACACAATTTCAGCCACCTGATATTTGACAAAGGGGCCAAGAACATTAATTGGAGGAAAAGACAGCATGTGCAGCAAATGGTGCTGGACAAACTAGATCTCCACCGGTAGAAGAATGAAACTAGACTCTCATCTTTCACCTTGCACAAAAGTCAACTCCAAATGGATCAAAGACCTCAGTGTGAAACTAGAAACTCAAAACTATTAGAAAAAAAATGTAGTAGCCTACAAGATATAGGTGTAGGAAAGGATTTTCTAAATTAGACACCAGTTGCTCAAGAATTAAGGTCAAAAATCAACAAGAGATACCTCATTAACTAAAAAGCTTCTGTAAAGCTTTTTACAAATCAAGAAAATGAAGAGAAAACCCACAGAGTGGGAAAAATCTTCACTAGTGATACATCTGATAGAGGTTTAACATCCAGAATATATAAAGAATTCAAAAACAAACAACCAAGAAAAAAAATGACCTAATTAAAAGATGGGTTAAAGATCTAAACAGAGCGTTTTCAAAGGAAGAAATAAATATGGCTCAAAAACGTCTTAAAAGGTGTTTAACACTTTTAGTAATTAGAGAAATGCAAATTAAAACCACCTTAAGGTTTCACCTTACCCCCGTCAGACTGGCTAAGATCAAGAGAACAAATGATACCAAATGCTGGCAAGGATGTAAAGAAAGGGGAACGATCATCCACTGCTGGTGGGATTGTAAACTTGTGCAACCCCTATGGAAATCAGTGTGGAAAACTCTTAAAAACTGAAAATGAACCTACCATTTGATCCAGTTATACCATTCCTTGGCATATACCCAAAGGACTTATCCTATTGTAGAGACACTTGTACGTCCATGTTTGTTGCTGCTCTTTTCACAAAAGCTAAGAGATGGAAGCAACATAAGTGGCCTTCAACTGATGACTGGTGTCATCCAAGTTCCCTCTGGGTCTCCTGTGCTATCAAGCACTTATTAACTTACGAAGGAATGAGTACCCAGTGCCTAGCCCCACACTGCAGCTCAGAGCCTGCCATATCAGAACGTGCCACGCCCATAGTCACCGCTAGCATTAGCTCATGCCTCCGAGGCCAGCAATCTCAGCCCAGGTCCATAAGAGTCAGGCCATCCTGTCCTTGAGCTGCTGCTTGGCTGCGTGTTCCCCATGCCATGTGCTCTACCCATGACTCGCGGCTTCAGCCCCAAGATGGCTCGCAGCAGCCCCTCAGTAGGCTAATACAACTTATTTGTAGAGGCCTTTATATGCACAGTATGACTTCCCTATAAGTGTTTTTGAGACGGAATGCTTCCAGTAAACAAGTACTGGAGAAACACATGCCCGGTATTGTGGTAGGTAGAATACACTTTGGGGCTTCACGTTAATGAACTCAGTGCTTCTCCTACAAGACAGAAACATGCACAAGGCTCCATGGCCAGGTCTTTTGCTCTGATGGGAGAGGAAAGACCACAGGGGCTAATCGGGCAGTTTCTGAGGAGTATAATCCAAATTTCAGTGGGGTTGAGTCTCATTGCACTCTCTGGGTTCTGAGGCAGACTTAGGCATTGCCGCCTTCTGTTGGTGAACACAGGTTGCGATTTTCTGAACTCATTGTCACAAAGGAGATAAAATCACAGATGTTTTACATTTTGCTTCAACACAGAGAAACGTTTATTCCTCAAATCTAATACAGGAAATATTTTGATTTGCATTTGTAGAAACACGGAGTCAGTGAGCTCTTTTCTCTTCTTGAGTTTCGTATATGAGCATTGTATTTCCCTTACTTCCACCACCCTTAGTCCCCCTTCAGCTCCTCCCATAGCCCATATGACACTGAGTCCATTTAGTGGTGCTCGTATGGATCTGTTTTTAGGGCTACCGACTTGGAATTACCTCTCAGGGAGCAGTACTTGTAGAAAATTGATTCAATCTCTCTCTCTCAGCACCCACTGATTACCCAAAGCTCCATAAATTCATTGATAGATATATACAAACACTGTGTATGTGATTGTATGTATATAATTAAAGGCTATATCACAAAAATCACAATGCCAGGCATGGGAGACCTCCCTTTGAGTTGTTGCTCAGGGTAGTCCAAGAGACTCCCAAAATAATATAGGCTGTTGCCACAGCCCTTGATTGCCTCACAGAACTTAAAAGTAAGATCTTGTTGCTGAAGACAGCACATACTTCAGACACATGGCTTGGAGTGATTGAGCTGGAACTGGCCTGGAAGCCTCCTCCCTGAAGACTAGCTCTCAATATCAGAAGACACTATGTAAACTCTCAAGGGACAAAAACAATCAATGTTCTTACCCAGCTGTAATCATATTATCCACAATGACCAGCCTGGCAAATAATCTCCATTATGGAATATTTTATCTTGGGGAAAATCAACAGCTGTCAATTGGACTTTAAGCCTACTCAGTGGGAGAGAAATCATGCATGGTGCTGTAAACATAGCCAAGTACACATGGCTGGAGTCAGAGGCCCTAGAGAAGAACCTACTTCTGTCACTTCCCTAGACCAACACAGATTCCTTACTGTATATTTACTGTATATTTCCTTACCTTTATATTTACAGACAAGTATACCTCGCACCACCCACCAAAGAAGCTTGTTTTTGCAACAGGTGGAGGCTATTACCAATTTCCGTAACTTGTATAACTTGTCAAAATGCAGAGAATGAGATGTACAGCCCTAAGTGACACATCAGCAATGCAACTTCTACACCTAGGGCTCAGGGAGCAACGCGGAAGAGGGACCTGAAAAGCTGTAAGTGCCAGGAGAATGAGACATCTGCTGCTGGATAGATTTAGAGTTCTACCCCTGGAATCAGTGAGTGACAGTCCACAGGTTGCATTTAATTATCACCTGCTTCTTTAATTAAAGCTGAAGGGGAAGACAGTCCACTTCTCCAATCACTAGAATGGTAGGACTGAGGAACAGTGTCAGAGACTACATAGTCTGGAAATTAATTTTATTGAACTACAAATATCCTGTTATTATCTGACCATTCACAGAGGAAAAAAAATGGGAAGAAATGAAGGCCAGAAAGAATATTTAATTTGAAGATATTCTTGTTAAGTTTGTCACGTAATTAAAAGTATTTCATTAGTATCTAACTTACATATTTCATGACTTAAGGTAACCTAATTCTCTCTGGATTTTAGTTCACCTACAATAGTGTAGGAATGTTGGACTAAAAATAGTGAAAACTACTGCCTTGATATACACAACTTTTCTCTGTAGAGAGTATTTAAAGTTTTCTTTCAATTGACTGCTTTTAATCTTCTAAACTCTTATCCTTTCTGATAATCCTTCACTACCCAAGAAAATTTCAGTTAGATCTAAGAAATAAAACAGTGTATTTCTATCTAAGCCTTAAGTGCACCTAGTTACGTTACAAGTATAATCTCTCTTCAAGGTGTCTGAACTCTTTACTCCACCTACACAGTGAGATACACCCTGCACACTGAAGTTCATACCTAGAGGTCATTATGTGACAGAAATAAGCACACCTATATTAAACCACTACCTAAGGTGCCTTGATTCAGCCCCTATGATTCTTTGAGACTGGTGGTACTACATTAAGGCTCCATCCACTGGGCTTCATAGCTGACTGGTAAAGAAATACACGACACAATCAAGTGAACTAGGCCTCAAAGAAGGCTGACACACCTGGTATCTCCCAGTCACTCCTGCTTAGGACAGACTCCAAAGTCTCTTTCATGCAGCTCCAAATTACTCCAGACTCTGTCCCCAGTGAAGAGGAGGCCTTGACGTATGCCTCCCGTGTTCTCAGTGACAGTAAATTTCATTTCCTTTCCCAAGAGCAAGGCTGCCCTCTACAATATAAATCAAATTTGCTTCATCTAGCCCCCAGTTCTCCACTTCACCGAATTCTACAATCAGCAGAATGAAAGTTTAAAAACTTATGAGCAAGCAAAAATGGAATTTGCTTCAATGAGTGAAAGAAGATAAGTTGCAAGCAGCCACGCATTAATTATTTTTGTTATTAAATAATTACATAACCATGAATATGTGTTGATTATTACAAAGGAAAAGTAAATACTATATTTGAATGAATAAGACACAGGTCCTGGTACAGTTCCATGAAGGTCTATATGGGGATGGTAGTAGATTATGTCCCTATGATGATTAATTTAGCAACTCTGAATATGGGTTACCTCTTACTCTAGGGGAATAAAATGTAAACATAACTTAATAATGGACAATTTCTAATTGTTATTGACAACTGTCTTTTATTTATTTATTTCATTTTTATCTTTTTGAGACAGGGTCTCCCAGTAGCCCCAGCTGCCTGGAACTCACAATGTAGACCAGGCTAGCCTTGAACTCACAGAGATATGCCTGCCTCTGCTTCCTGAGTGCTGGAACTAAAGGCATGCGCCACCATGCTCGGTGACAACTGTCTTAAAAGAAGTGAGAAGCAGCGCTTTATTTGTTCCTAAGCAAAGCCGACAGTATGTGGTGGATGAAGTAGACACTTCTTATTGACCTTAGCTGATTCCTGCCTGGTCCCCTCCCTCTACCTTCACTGTGTTGCGATTCTGGAGTATCAGGACACTGGAAATCTCGTATGTGAAAGATTAATAGTGACACTAATATGTCAAGGTAGTGATAGTAACAGCAACACGTTAAAGGTGTTCAGTGAAGGGACAGCTAAGTAGTTTGAGTTTAGAGAAGACAATTGTAGCTAAAATTCTTTGTGGGAGGTGTAAACAGCATTACCTCGTCCTATCACCCTTTGGTCCCTACAGCAAAGGGAGGCTTGTTTTCCTCAAACTACAGTCTGGGAAACCAGTTGAATTTACTGGACTTTATAGTTAAAAATCCTTTGGGGAGGTGGAAGCAGTGTTGTCCTTCTCCCCCAAAACAGAGGCTTGTTTTTGCCAAAGCTACAGCCTGGGAAATCAGTGAGTTTATTGGGCTTATTTACAGAGCAGTGGCTGAGGATTTCCTTACAAAAGTGTGGGCGCTCCTTGGAAGGCTGAACTACAAAGTCTTCATCCAAGCATGTATATGACTTCCCCTCAGCTGCGCAAAATGGTGAGAGACCCTTTCCATGGCTTCTCAGTTTATATACTCTTAGCCCACCCTCTCCTGCAACTAGGGCTGAAAGGTTGATTGGGAGGTGTAACTGAAGCCCGGCCCCTCTTTTCGTGTGGAGTGCAACAGTCAACAAGCTTAGCTGTGATGATCCCTGTTGGCGACCCCTGCTGTTTAGGGTAGCAGTCTCCCCATGTCCGGATAGCCGCAAGCCAGCTCGGCGCAAATGGGGAGACTCCCCTTCTCAGCGGGGAGCCTTCTGCTCTCCTCCCTGACTTACTTTTGGAATGCCCATCACAGATACATGCCCTCCGGCACAGAAGCTACCAGGGTTTAATCAGACATTGTCTGATAGCCTGATAGAAGCCCACCGCCCTATGTAAATGGGGCATTCCAGGAGCACCTATCAGCTAAGACTTTTTCTACTGTCTCCACACTATAAATAATCCTAGTTTTACCCCGATAAAGCTGGAGCTGAATCACTGAGATCTGAGCTGAGTCACTTGTCTGAAGCTGTAACACTAAATCCTGTGATCCAGTCTCCCTGGGGGGGGGGCTATCCTTCCGTCATCAACTCACAAAGACCCTGCTTTCGCCGTCCCGCACCTCCCCTCGTGACCCGGCAGCTGACGGGTCTCGAACACAGAGGGAGTGCTTGGTAGATTGGGATGGAACCCAACCGGGTAGCTGACAGCGGTCCTCGAGAGCCACCAGGCCTGGTAGCAGAGAGTCTCAGCAGACGTGGTGTGCGCCCCGCCCCACATCCCCCCAGCAGCGCGAGGGAGACCGGTGCCACGTCCAGCAGCTGGCGCTCCAAGAAACCCACATGCCCATAGATCCCAGATGAGTGGGTGCAACCAAGCTTGGGAAGAAGGCTTCTGCCATGGTCTGTCTGTTGGAAGACAACCCTATGTAGCAATGTTTATTGGACTTCCTTTATTTGAAATTATAATAGGAACATAGTACAAAGAAAACTTTTAGGAGAAGGTAACAGCCCAGAGATAGTCATACAGGAACAAATGTGATTTGATGTCATGATGCTGCCATAGACCAATGTTTCATTAAAAAAAAAAGAAAACCTGACTATGGAGTATGGCATCAGACCTGATCTGATGTCAGACAAGGTAGCTCATCCTCAGAGCCTCAAAACTGTGGTCTTAATATACAAAACAGAATATGTGAAGGTGGTGGACAGTGATAATGGGGGAGTTCAGATGGGGGATGAGATTTAAATACAATAAAAGTGTATTGTATGAAATCCACAAAGATTCAGTGACGAAGGACAAAATGTAGGTAAGTGGGACAGGTTACTTTTAAAGAAAACCTTGTCTGCTTTTTGTTTTGAGACTGAAATTTGTTCATTGTGACTTACATTGTAATTGTTTACATAGTTACTTACGTCAGAATCGATTTTATGGTCGTCTCTATATACTTTATTCCACTGTGAATATCCATAGAAAGCTTCAGTGTAGACCACAGGGCCTCTTGAGAGACCCACATGTGATACGGTCACGGGCTTCTCCCTCACAGCAACCTTAATCCTTGCTGTGAAGTCAAAGCTCAGCTCTCCCACACAGCAGTCACAGTGCAAAGCCAGAAGACAATCTGTGCTGGGTAAGGAAGGTGGAGTTTCCTCATAGTCCACATCACCAACAACGCATGAACTTGTGTGCCAATTCTGAAATGAACTAATCAGTCGAAGACTGAGTTTAGGTGAACTTTTTCTTCCTTCCTCTTCTTTTTCCCCCACAATAATTCATGTGGTGGGACCCTTGGGGAGCAATAAGACACTTGGATAAGCCAGTTGTACATTAAATATAGACTCCCTGTGGTAGTGCTTATCTCCTGCCTTCCCTCCTGCTCAAAAAGATGCAGAAGCGGGATTACTGCCACAACTGAGCTTTCCGCAGGACCGATCAATGCAGCCATAAGAAGGTCTGAAATGCAGGAGGATTTCCAGTCCCAAAAATGATTTCTAAGAGAAAAAGAAAACTGTTCTGAAAGTTCTAATGCTGTGAAATTCTACTTCTCATTAAAACAGAAAATACATTTATAAAAACTGGCCATTATTTTGGTACACTTCAAGCTGGGATGGACAGGTCTTATCTACAGGAAACTAGAAAGAAAGGGAAAAAAAAATGAAGAGAAGTTCCCAGAGAACAATAGTTCTGTACCGGAATCTTAGCTATTTGGTGAGTCTGGATTTGGATCACGAAGCTGGCAATGCAGCACCAGGGGTATGAAACTCAGAACCACCTACTCTTAAGGCCCCTCAGCTGAGGCCTGTTACCATGCACAAAATCCAGACGAATTCTGGTTCAGAAAAGGCATAATACAGTAAGGAAATAGCTCTCCTTCGGGATTTTGCCCTGGTCAGTGTCAGCACTCACCTTTGGGCTTCTGAGGTCTGTTGTCTTGACAGGCCGCGCCCTATGGAGGCAGGAAGGCGGGACACCAGGGCACGTGTGCTACCTTTGGAGAAATGATACAAGTGCATTCTTTTCAGTTTCTCCTCCAGTCCCCGGAGGCTCATCAGCAGACTTGCACTGGAAACTCAGTTGCACAAGCTGTGTTTCGCCTGCCAGGCTCAGCCCAGTCAACCCTACGTCATAGATGTCAAAGATGGAAATGTAGGTTTGATACACGTGATCTTCAAATTGCTGGGGTTTCATCCAAAAGTAGCAGAGGATGCCAAGATGTGGGGCTAGTAAAAATAACACATTGCTGGCGTGATTGGCAGGTCTCCCATCGCCTCACTTTTGGAAAGTAAGATGGGATGAAAGGCCGCTGAAATGTGCCGAAAGGAGATGGAGAGAACGCATGTGCTCCGACACTCATACTGTGTGTCTGGGCGCCGTCATCTAAGGAAACACAGGGCTTACCTTGGTGATTGTTTAAAACCTGTGGTGTTTGTGAACCAGGCTTGACATCCTAAAAGACAATGGAAGGGACTGTGAGCTCTCCAGCGTCTTTTCCTCAAATGACTGCTTTTCTCCTCCTGCACTGTGGGTCCTGATACTGTCCAGTGAAAGCACATCTGCCTAGAATGAGTCTAAACAGAAAGTGTATCTTGTCGCAAAATTTTCCCAGCAAGATTAGAGTCCATGAGTTTTAATAAAATATTCTCACTGAAGTTTAATTTAGTGAGACATCAAGAGTGGAACATTTACACATGGAGTAAGAGATCCTAATGAGGAGGAAGAGGCTCATTAAGGCACAGAAAATGCCACATGAAAGTTGTTCCCTGGGTGATGAGCCAAGGTGCACACTTATCTTAATGCCCATATTAAAATAGCACAGGAATATAATGTGGAGGTTTAGTTCCAAGAAGAAAATGTATTTAACTTCTCACCTGGTGTTTAGGAATGCTGTTTTTGTTCTTTCGTTCCTTCTCTGTTGGTTAAGACAACGTTTTACCCTTTCACATGGCTCAGCCTTCTGCTCTCTGAATCTGGATTCTGACAATGAACATAAAAAACCACAATGAACCACGGGGTCCCATTAAGCATTTTAGATAAAATCTAAGAACCCAGGAAAATATTTGAGTTTATATTTTTAATATTTCTGAGCCGTTCATTAGTTTCCCTTGTTCCTAATGCACTGTTGTCAGAACTGGAAGAGGTCCAATCGTGGCTGAATTGCAGACACGGTGATGTCTACCTCATGTATTAAAGCTAGGAATAACCTGGAAAGGGCTGATTTCCCGAGCCTACGACTGAACCTCGGTTTGCTGCTTTTAAAACATATTTTATTTGTTATTTTTTGTCTTTGAGTGTATTGCCTGCATGTCCTTAAGTGCACCCATGTCCTCCAGTGCCTGTGGAGGACAGAAGATAGTGTCGGATCCCGTGGAACTAGAGTTTTGGACTTTGTTAGCCACCATGTGGGTGCTGGGAATGGAACCCAGGTCCTCTGCAAGAGCGGTCAGTGCTCTTAAAGGCTGAGCCATCTCTCCAGCCCTGGTTTGTTGCTTTTAACACAGTCTTTTCTAGCTCAGTCAATCTCGAGCACACCTTACTGTCAGAAGATCAGAAATAGCAATAACTCTAGCTAGCAGACGTCAGAAGCACGATCCAGGAAGCATCCAAGGCTGACCTTGAAGCTCGTGGGAAGTTCATCTGCATGTCTGTATCTCTCTTTCCTGTACAACACTCCAGAGAGTCTTTGCACGAGGAGAGACAGTGTCCTGCAAGGCCCAATTCTTTGTGTTACTTTTTCTGATGCTGTGCCATAATACCCCAATGAAAGCAATTTGAGGAAGACAGGGTTTATTTGGACTCATGGTTTGAGGGTGCAGCTTACCCGACACAGAATTCATGACAGCAGGAGAATGAGGCAGCACACGTCTGTGGTGAGCGTGCAGAGAACCCTGAGTCCTGGTGCTTGGCTCACCATTTTCTGCTCACACCTGTTTATCTCCACGTACGGACTGGTGCTGCCTACAGTTAAGGTGGATCTCCTACTTCAGAAATTCCCAGAGACTGGGGCTGGAGAGATAGCTCAACAGTTAAAAGCACTGGCTGCTCTTGCAGAGGACCCAGGTTCAGTTCCCAGCACCCACATGGCAGCTAATAACTGTCCATAACTCCAGTTCCAGGGGAATCTGATGCCCTCTTCTAACCTCCATAGGCATTGCATGAAAGGGTGCGCTTACATATGTGTGCAATACAGTCATATATGTAAAATGAAAATAATTAAATTTTTTATTTGAAAAAAAGAAATTCCCGGAGACTAACCTACTCTAGTTAATCTCTACAGATACACGTCGAACTTGTCTCCCGGGGGACTCCAGAGCTTATCAGGTTGACAAATGATATTAGCATCACAGTTACACAGGATTTGCAAGAAGAAAATAGTTTTCCTTTAATACACCCACGGTAGCAAGAAGAGCAGAAAATTCCCAGAAATTTTACCTCTGTGCACTCTTCAGGAAAATAGGAAAATGTCTAGCAGCTTTCTTCAGATAAACTTATCACACCATAAAATTCATCTCTTTAGTTCAGTGACTTCTGCATTTTCATTGTTATGCAACCATTGCTACTGAGAAAGCAGAAGTTTTCACCCTCTCGGAAAACCCTGGGTGGACTAGCGGTTGCTCCCTGTCTTCCTCTTCCTGCCTCAGACACCCATTAATCTAGTTTCTCTCTGAGAGCCTACTGTTTGGTACATTTCATATAAATGCAGTTAAATACGTGGTTTTGGATTCTGACTTATTTCAGTTAGTGTAATTTATTTAAAGCCTATCCACATTGCACCATGAATCCGTAGTTAATTCATTTTTATAGTTGAGAAAAAGATTCCATTGAATGTAGCACATTTTCTTATCTTTTCATTAGTCAGCAGACATTTGATATTTTATTTTCTGGTTCCTATGAAGAGCGTGAGTGTTTATGTACAGATTTCTGAGTGGATATGGGCTTCCGTTTTCTTAGGCATGTATCTATAAGTGGAACTTCTGGGTCTAATTTGCTACTTGGATTATGTTTCTGTTTTGTGGAAATATGAGAGTCTTCCCAACTGCTGTTCAAGTCTGCCTCCCTGCTTGCAAAGTATGGCTCTTGTTGTCTCACAGTCATCACATCTAAATTTGGGAATGGATCTGCTGCTTTTATTAAAGTAAAAGCTCAGTCTGTGGAGTTTCATTGTCCTCCACACTCCCCAGTAATGTCAATGCACGGTTGCTGTGCTCTCGGTCTCCCATGTGTCCTTCACCTTATCCTGTTTTCATGCTGAACAGGTAAGAGAAGGAAGAAAAAGAAACCAGACTCCCTCCCAAATACTCTGACCTTAAGGCTACAGAGGTGCTTATCAGCCTCAGTTAATTGAGCCATACCTGAGCATGAAAATTTCAATCATCAAAGTCTCTGTCCTCTCACAGCCTTGACCCAGAAGCGCACCCTGGGAGGCTGCCTCAGAAGCTGATTGCCGTGTGCCTGTTCCTCCTCAGCTCTGGGGTCGTCTCCTCAGATGGTTTTCACCTGAGTCGCTGTTTCTCAACTACTGCCTCCTGTTTTGCTGGTGGACTTACCTCTGAAGTTCACCAACAACTGTGATGAACAGGAAAGGATTATAGTTCATGACTTGAACATGCACGATCTTATGTAATCCACCACTAAATGTTTCCCTGCATTTCCAAGACACTGCAAACAAATTCATGGAAACTGTCACTGGTCAGTCCTCCTCTCCCGCTGTCTCTAAGTGTTCACCAGCATCTCAGGACCACTCATCTGTCCTGTTTTCGCTCCTTTCTGAGCACACCTAAGAAAATTTGTCTCTCCTCTCGTTCTTCTGTGCTTCCTTTGGTTTGGGAGTAGCGTACTCTGTGTTTAAGAGGCCCTGGGGTCCTGTCTCCATTCCAACTCCACAACTATTATAGTTTAGTTCACTTGGGATCACATGCTGTGTTAGCTATTCCTTTTAGTTACCTTTTTCTATTGTGTACCTCTCATCCTCCTGGCTTACTCATCAACAGGAGTAGCAAAAGCTTCATCCATTTTTGTTGTTTCCAACAGATAGTCTCCTGCTTAGCATGCACTTTACTGTTTGTGTTAGTGCTGGCTTGGGTCTGATCTGGGTGCTTCCAAGTTCTTGGCATTTTATTCAAGAGTAAAATATAGGACTACATAAATCTGCAAAGTAGCAAGAATACTTCATTCAAGTGGTAGTAGGGAGTACACTAGCAAGACTGACAGGGGGCACATGAGTGAATGCGCTGGGGATTTCTTTTTATGGTGCTCAAGAGAAAAAGGAGTTTGGCTGTTAAAGGGCATAGGAAGAGTAGCTCTCTGTGCTTTTTATAGACTAATTTATATAATATCTTTAGCTACTGTGCTTGGATCTTCCCTTAACACATGCCAAATTCTGCATAAGTTCCTAAGGGAAGTAACTTACTTCCTTTCTTTAAAGCTGATACCTGCATCTCAATGTTGGTGGGTGTCCTAGGTTGATAACAGGATGCTAGGTGCATGTTCAGAGAGGGGACACATGTACAGCTCAGATTGCTAGGTTACCTTCTATGCCTTTTGCCTCACTTGGGAATCAACCAAAGAAGCAAAATGAAAGGACTGGGCAGATCAGTACAGTCAGGCAGACAAACAGATCTAGGCAAATGATGGTTACATTATTGACAACATCATAGATGATAGATGATACACAGATGATTGATCAATAGATAAATGACTGATAGATGATCGATAGGTATATAGACAGATGATTGATTGATAGATAGGTAGACAGATAGATAGATGATTGATAGATGATGATAGATAGATAAATGCTAAATAGATGATTGATAGATATAGATAGACAAATGATAGATTGATGATAAATGATTGATTGATAGATAGGCAGGTAGATGACAGATGGTAGATAGATAGATAGATAGATAGATAGATAGATAGATGATAGATAGATGATAGATAGATAGATAGATAGATAGATAGATAGATGATAGATGATAGATAGATAATAAAGAGATGACACACAGATAGATAGATGATAGATAGAGAGATAGATAGACGATAGATAGATAGATGATAGATAGATGATAGATAGATAGATACATACATACATAAATGATAGATGACACTACTGACTGCTAAGGCCCCCATCCAGCCTCAAAGAAGAGCAAACACCAGGTTGTCAGCCTCTCAGGTGAGATCCAGCTGTTGTTACTTCAAAATAAGCTGATTAAGATGATAGATAGATAGATGACAGATAGATAGATAGATGATAGATAGATAAATGCTAAATAGATGATTGATAGATACAGATAGACAAATGATAGATTGATGATAAATGATTGATTGATAGGCAGGTAGATGACAGATGATAGATAGATAGATGGTAGATAGATAGATAATAGATAGATAGATAGATAGATAGATGATAGATGATAGATAGATGATTGATAGATAGATACATAGATAGATGATAGATAGATAGATAGATAGATAGATAGATAGATAGATAGATAGATAGATGATAGATATATCATCAATTAACCCACCCATTACAGGGAACTGACTCATATAAGCATGGCATAGGACCTGATTGTACCCAGTCTTCATAAAGTTGTCTTGGTTGATCCTGGAGTCCAACATCCACAGTCAGGCATTGAGCAGAGAAGAATGTGAACAGCCTGAAACGGAACGAGGACAGGCCAGAATTCTTGGGGAGGGATGAGATTCATGTCTGCTCTTCTTGCCTGTGACTTTGGAAACGAGAATATGCAGAAGTCAGAACTTTCTATTTGGAGTTGGTCAGGAACAGACCCAGCCCAGGATCCAGGGACAGCGAAAGCATCTCAGAAGAAGGCAGAACAGAGCTCTCCCAGACCCTAGATTACTACAGACCAAGTAGCCCTCAGCAGCACACAGTTCATAGTTTCTCTTCCATGATTTAATGAGTCTTGGCATGGTTTACCTGGTTTCTTTGTTTACTGATCTCATTAGACTAAAATCCAGGTGTGACTAATATAGAATATACCTTTGGTGAGGCTTGACTGTTGACAGATACTTCTATAGTCACATATGTGTTAGAAAAATTCATTTTCTTACAGCACTGGGATTTCATCATCTTCCTGGTGGTTCACCAAAGTCTTCTCTCAAACCCTAGCCAGCACTTAGAGTTCCTTACCATGTTGGCTGCTGCCAGAGTTGTTTTTTTGATTAGTCATGCTGACAAGAATAGAGGGTATGAGTCTCCAACAAGAACTTGTGAAATAGCATCATGCGATCACACACTGATATGATCACACTCACACACTGATAACAGCATCATTTTATCACACACACTGATAACAGTATCATTTGATTACACATACTGATAACCACATCATGTGATCACACATACTGATAACCACATCATGTGATCACACATACTGATAACAACATTATGTGATCACACTGATAACAACATCAGCAACGTGCATCACACAGATAAAAGCACCATGCAGTTACATGGATAACAGCATCATGTGATCACACACACTGTTAATAGCATCATGTGATCACACTCCCACTGATAACAGCATCATGTGATCCCACACACATTGAAAACAGCAGTAATCTGATCACACAAGCACTGATAACCTCATGTGATCACACTGATAACAGCATCATTTGATTACACACACTGATAACCACATCATGTGATCACACACACAAATAACAGCCTCATGTTATATCACACACTGATAACAGCATCATGTGACCACACACACACTGATATGCATCCTGCCATCCTCCTGTATTCTGTTTGTTAGAAGGAAATTCCAAGTCCTGTTCATGCTCAAAAGCAGGGGCACATAAAAAGGGCCTGAACAGCAAGAGGTGAGGATCATGAGGGACCTTAGACCCTGCTACACAGTGGGACATCTCTGACCATCATTGGTTTATGCTTTGGTGCATACAAACTATGTTGACAACCCCCAACCTCAAGAGTCTTATCATCTCATTACAGTATATGCTTAAAAACTAGAATCTTATCATCCGAATTAGGTCCTGCTGAGGATAAGACCCGTGGGTACAGTCTTTAGCACATAGAAAGTCAGTCTGCCTGAACATTTGAGGACATTCGGTTGATCAGATGGTGATCTGAATCCATTCATGGCTTAAAAGGTGACTTTGCTTATATTATTTCCTGAAGTTTGAGTTCCTGGAGTGAGGGCTGTGTATTTAATATTGATATCTTCAGTAATTCATTCCATGGCTTACAGATACTGGTAGATAGTGTTGATCAACTAATAAACTTACTTAAATAGTTGATTTGTTGATCATAGGCAGAAGACATAGTTGATTGGAAATCATAGCTACATTTCATCAGTCCATTTTCTGCTTAATATCCTGTTATATTTTTCTTGCTGGGTTGCTGTTTCCTATTTATTAAATCTTTTCTCTGAAATTCAAATCCTGACCAAGGTTTAAATGATGAGAAAATACATGCTCAGTTGATTCCTCAAAAGTGCTATCAAATGCTACATTTTGAAATGTATTTTTGTCTCTAAAGGTTTTGTCCCTCCTGCTAAATGAAGGTATCAAATTGATGCGATTTTGTAAGGGAAATGCCATTTTCTAGGTTTAAAATGTCTGGTTCTGATTGGCTCACAGGCCGGGTCATTCAAATGAGCTCCAACAAGTGAAGCTCCCATGTGGGAGTAAGGTGCAGTCTTCACTCTGTCGACCACTTTTAACCCAAAGTATGTTTAGGGACTACTAACTCTGTACCAAGGCTTATGTTATACAGTGCACATGCATCAGAAATGGTCAAAGGGATGAACTTCGTAATAGCGCAAAGAGAGAACAGACAAGTGACCAGGAGACGCCACTCCCACCTGCGATGGAATAGATGAAGGGGCTAGGAAGTCAAATTGCTGAGCAGTATCTACCAATGACAGTGAGCAGGTGCACATTCAGAATGAAGGCCACGCAGAGTGGAAGCCTAATCATGTACTGAGTGTACGTGTGGAGAGAAGGCAAGAAGTCCATGGAGAAGAGGCAGATGTGACGGCGGCCTGACGGTGCCAGCTTGCTCAGGGAGGGATGGAGGGGGTGTGTGGATTCCCAGAGCAGGGCAGGCACTGGCAAAAGCACAAGAAGGAAAGTGGGCGTCTTGGGAGCCGAGCCCAGGGAGGGGGCGTTGGATGGAGGTGCCTTTTAGTTCATTGTCAAAGTTTCTGTTTTCTATTTTCCGAGAAAGAATTGAAGTTATTTTACAATATTCATCCTGAGATCTGGTCAGTTTGGTAATACATTAGCATCGTTATTTAGGAATGTTGGAACATCATGCGTAGAGAAGGGAGGGTCGATTGGAAGGTACTGAATGAGTCATGTTAGTGCTGACTGAGACTCAGGAAAAGAAGACAGAAAGCTCCCAGTTGTCTCAGGATAGGGCTCCTGGGTGGGCTAGTGAGGGAGAAGCTGCACATGGGGTCCAGGTCGGGGTACAGCTAATGGCTAGTGTAGGTACGTTTTATGTTGTGAAAAACACTGGTAACTGAGTAGGAAGAGAAGTCCGGGGAAGAAATCGAGATGCTGAGTCAGGAGACACTGGGGAGAGAAGGCTGGAAGAAGGAAGCTTCCATGCTGTGGGAGGAGCCTGTCTGAACGCACACTCAGATCAAGCACCGGAGCTGGTAGGGAGCACAGAATGACTAGTGCATCTTTTACTTTTCTCTTAGAATTACAGTTCCTTAATTGTACTCTGAATTACACCTCCAGAAAGTGCTGAAATCTGAATAGCATACTGTGATGAGCTTGGATGATTTAGGACTAGAAGGGGTTTTATTTAAATAGGTTCACAGGCTAGAGAGATGGGTCAGTGGTTAAGCGTGACCTCTGCACTTGCAGAGGACCTGGGTTGGGTTTCGCCCAAGGGGAGGCAGCGATTGTCCATCTGCACCGGGCTTGAGCAAGCCCTTAGCATTCACACTTTTGATTTGTGCCTCCTGCAGTCCTGTTTCACAGCGCTGTGTGATTCAGCCCAGACTATGATTCAACTCAAGGTTCATTGCTTCACTCTGCTTCTGTTCAGCCCTGTGCAGACAGGAATAAGTCTGCTTAAGTGTCCCTCAGATGTGCAGTGCTCGCTGAAGGGCTTGGCATACAATAGGAACTTAGACACTGGACGAGGGTGAAATTTGCCTTGTGTCTTGGAAAATATGACGCTGCTTGGTAGAACGTGTTCCCAGTTTAGAAACTTTTCTGTGTTTGAAAATGCAAGTAGAGTTTGTGTTTCTTCATTTTTTTTCAGTTGTCTGCTTATTTATGAGGTTGTTAGATTATTTTCTGGACTCATGTATTAAGAGAAAGGGACACCAGAAGACCAAGAGTTCTTTCTGTTCTTCAGGAAAAATGCAGAGAAGCAAATTTAACTTACTAGATTATAACTCACTTCTGGAGGAAAAGAAAAATCAGTAAGTGTTTAGCCAAGCTTTCATGACCAACAGGCTCCTCATCCCTCTGACTGAAAGAGCATTTGAGTGGCCTGGAGATTAGGCACAGAGAAGAAATGTCTAGATATAAGGTACCCACCACATTAGCATGGACTAAGAGCCACGTCTGCTTTAGGTACAGAAATAGAACTTAGCCCCTCCATGTTTCCCACGTGAGCGCTACAGAGCCCATGTCAAGAAGTCAAGAAGTTGGGTGTAGGAACTGTCGGGAGCTGGAGAAACAACAATCATTACCAAAAAATATAATATAGCTCTACAAACAGTTGACTTAAGCAGGAAATTCTGCCTGCACTAGTAACCTTGAGAAAAAATTTATGGCAAGGTTATCTTTCTCTTCCTCTTGCAAACAGTTCTCGGAAAAGATAAGTCATGCAGTAATCTCTTGGAACACCTGGTGGTCAGTCACGTTGCTGAATTGCTCAGTCCCCCTCCCATACCCATAAAAATGCTATAACCTTTTGACCAACTTCTTCAACCCCTTCTAAATACAAACTGTATATAAGGAAAGCTTGCAGTTCAATAAAGCGGACCCTTGACAAGTGGACTTGCTTGGGCTCCGTTTCCTCTTTCTCGCCCATTTTTCTTTTCAGGGAGTGGTCCCCCTCGAGTCTTACCTGTACAGGGTCCCTGCAGGTGGGGGCAAGGGGCGCCTAAACGTGGGGCTCGAGGTACGGACCCTCACTAGACAGAGACAGTTGAAGACAGTACGCTTGAGGACGGCCTCCGACAAAGTGAAAGTAACTGCGCCGGATCGCCGCCCTGTTTGATCTGCTCTCTCACCGCTCATGAGGAGCTGCTGATCTGAGGTAAGTTGTCTCTGTCTCAAAAAATGGGCCAGCAACTGTCTAAGGAGGCTATTTTTATTAGAGACTTGAAGGCCTCCCTCAGAGAAAGAGGAGTCCGAGTTAAGAAAAAAGATCTTGTAAATTTTTTCGTGTTTGTGAGTGACCAGTGTCCTTGGTTTGTTATAGATGGTCCTGAAATCAACCCTAAAAAACGGGACCGAGTGGGACAGTGTTTAAATGAACTATTAAAAGATAAAGGCTCTGAGGCAGTTCCCATTCAGACTTTCAGCTATTGGACATTAGTCCGGTATCTTCTCAAAGACTCTCCTGAAAACAAAAGTAAAATTATTTCCCTAGCTGAGGATTTCATTAAGCCGCTTTCTCGGTCCGCCTCTGTGTCATCCATTAATAAGACAAACCTTCCAAAAGTAACTCAGGGTGCCGCTCATCAGGAGCAGACCTCGCCTTGCCCATCAGTCGTGATCGATATGCCTCCCTCAAAGCCAACCGCTACAGGTGGGCCAACCCAACTTTATCCAACACTGCCCAAGGTAGAGAGAAAAGAAAAACCTTTTTCCAACTTAACTTTCCCAGTCTTTCAGAAACAAGGTTCCCCTCCTGATAGATTAACCCCCTCTGAGGAGAGCAACTTAGAAGAAGAGGCTGCCCAATATCATAATCCTGACTGGCCCCCTCTTGTTGCTTCTGCACCTCCCCTACCTCCATACCCACCGACCCTCTGTGCACCCGTTCTTCCCATAACTACCGCCCATATAGATATCCTCTAAAAGCTAAAAATGACCTAAGTAAACAAGTTATAGCTTTAAGAGATGCCCTTTCTTTGCAAAAAGAGTTTGTAGAGCTCAACTCAGAGCTCTCATCCCTACAAAAGGCTGTTACTAAAACTGTTTTTGCGGCTCCTTTGCCACAAGCTGCAGGAAAGACTAAGTTCAAGTCTACCAAAACTAGGGCCCTTGCCTTCCCTGTAATCACTACGCAGGTGGCCAGAGAAGGCCTCTCCTCTGAAGAAGAGTCAAGTAGTGACAAAGAAGAGCCCAGAGACTCTGATAATGAGGAGGGGGGAGAGGCAAAGAAGAAGGTGAGGCTGCTCCGGAGCAGGTTCCTGCTCCCGCCCCTTCAGGGCATAGTAGGCACTCTACTATATCCTCAGATGTTGAGTATAAGCATCTCAAGTTTAAACCTCTTAAAGAATTAAATAATGCAGTTAAGAACTATGGCCCCAATGCCCCATTTACTGTATCCATGCTTGAGACCCTTTCCGGTGGCGGGTACTTTACACCAGGAGAATGGCTTCGGGTGGCTCAGACGGTCCTCTCTCATGGACAATTCTTATCCTGGAAAGCTGACTACCTTGATCGCTGTCAGACTATAGCCAGCAGAAACCAGCGGGACCCTCAGGCCCCCGAAGCCACCTGGACTTTTGATAAGCTTGCTGGACAAGGAAAATGTATCACCGAGGGCCGACAGCTTAAATTACCCACAGGGGTTTTAA
>NW_008337322.1:788852-826029 GCF_000622305.1 Nannospalax galili | reverse complement strand
TTTGACCAACTTCTTCAACCCCTTCTAAATACAAACTGTATATAAGGAAAGCCTGCAGTTCAATAAAGCGGACCCTTGACAAGTGGACTTGCTTGGGCTCCGTCTCCTCTTTCTCACCCGTTTTTCCTTTCAGGGAGTGGTCCCCCTCGAGTCTTACCTGTACAGGGTCCCCTCAGGCGGGGGCAAGACTGGAATCTCCATGTGAGACTTGGAAGGGAGCATCTTCTCATGTTAAAGTGGCAGGACAATTCCCAAGACACAGGCTCCACAATGGCTTCTCCAGAAGACAGGCTTGGAATTCGCCCTGAGCATGGATGTGAGTGATAATCAGAAAATGTGGCCATCACCAGCTGCTCAGATGGGAAGGAAAAACACCTCAGCAATGAAGAAGCAAGACTCACCCTAGGGGCTATCTACACAGAGCAGGGGGCTGTGCTTATAGAAACTCCTCTGTACTAAATGAGACTAAGAACCTGTAATCACATATTTACGATCCTTTAAATTTGGGCTGGAGAGATGGTACCATAGTTAAAAGCACTGGTTACTCTTGCAGAGGACCAGCGTTTGGTTCCCAGCACCCACACTCCAGCTAACAACCTTCCATAACTCCAGTTCCTGGGAATCCAATGCCCTCTTCTGGCCTCCGAAGGCATTGCCCAACACAGGTACATTTAACATATGTGCAGGCAAAGCACTTATATCAACTTAAAAAAAGTTTTAGAGAGCCTTTTAAATCTGATTTGACTTGGCAAATACAGATTATGGGCGACCCTCTCCCAATATTCAATGAAAAAATCTTGTAAGTCCCTTATTTTTATCTGTTTCTTTGTGTCAAGCATTTTGATAATTAAAAAATACTTGGTGGGAAAGCTCACTATTGCTAATCAACAGAGACACAAGCTTAATTGCTGTGGGACAGGAAAGGCTCAGCACTCCTGCATCTATCCATCCAATGACATCACAACTCCTATGTCTATTTGATGACATCAGCAATCGTGCATGTATCTGATGACATCAGTGACTCTGCCTCTATCTGATGACATCAGCGCCTCTGCCTCTATCTGATGACATCAGCACTCCTGCCTCTATCTGATGACATCAGCACTCCTTCGTCTACCCATCCAATGACATCACAACTCCTGTGTCTATCCAACAACATCAGCACTCCTGTGTTATTCTCTTGGGACAGGGTCCCATGCTGAACCAGGAGCTCACTACCTTCAGCTAAGGTTGCTGGTCAGTGAGTTCCCAAATCCTCTTGTCTCATGGCCCCACAGCTGAGGTTGCAGGTGTGCAAGTCCAAGCCCAGCTTTTTATGTTGGTGCTGAGAGCCAAAATGAGACCCTCTTGATTGCAGGGCAAGAGCTTTTACCACTAAGCCAATTTTCTAGTCCCTACCCTGATAATTGTTTAGTCTCATAAATTTTAGGCTGCAAAGACCTTTCAATGCTTGAAAGTTTAGGAAACAAGATTACTTCTTGTTTTCTTCCATCCTTTTCTTTACAGTACTTTATAGATGAAAGAGACTAACGTTCAGTGAGGGGCTGGGAGATCGGCACATGTGTTCATGCACACTGTTACCTCCACACATGCACACACAAATGAAGAAATGAAAACTCAAAGAGAGAAGGCAGCATAAAACCTGATGTATTTATTTATACTGCCAACAACAAATGTTGGTTTGTATGAAGAAAATTAGCTTTAAGAGCTAGATAGTAAAACAACCTCTGATTGTTAGCTTAAGGTTAAAGAAAAATAAATAAATAAATAGATAATAAATAAATAGAACTCCTACTTTGAGATCAAAGTCCTTAATAAATGACTCTATCAATATTTAATTGTATCCAATTTTTAAGTCTTTAGTGCTGGTTTAAATAAACTAAGGGAAAAAAGGACCCAAAAAGCTTTCCTACTCACTGTCCCAATAGTAAATCTAAAATATAGAGGGAAGGCCAGGTGTCAGGTGTAAGTTGGAAATATTACACAGCAGTAGTAATGGACTCCAGGCAAATTATGCCTTATAGGGAAAGGCAATCACCACCTCTGACCAGGTTCCAGTTCTACCCAAGTCCAATGTTCACTTGTGCTGTCTGATATCAAAGAAGATCCTTTTTCCTCAGAAATTCTCAGCCAGAAGCCAGGAGCTGATTTTAACTGTGTTACCAAGTTTATTTCTTCTATTTTAAACTTCTAGCCTGTCCCAGATTCTGAGACAGAGTCACAGGCAAAGGACTCTGGGTTCTGCATGACTCAGATCTATGTTTTTTTCTTCTTCCTTTCCATGGATTCTTCATATGATTTGCATTTCATTTCTCCATTAGAAAATCACGTGAAAGCTGGAGGGATACTATCTGTGTGTGTCTTATATTTTTCTTATTATTGTTTTTTTTGTTTTCCCCTATAAAATGTCGTGAAAGCTGGAGGGGGATTTTCTGTGTTTGTGTTTTTGTGTTTGTGTTTGTGTGGTTTTGTTTTGGTGGGGGGGGGGTCAAATAGTCCAGGCACAGGTGGCACACGCAGCAGGTGAATGGAGGAGTGCAGGAATCAGCCAGCTGCAAGCAGGATAAAGGCAGAAAGGCCCAGGCTGCTAAAGTCCAGCAGCAAATCAAGCAGAGGTGAGCAGGTAAAGAGGTAACAGGATAGCAGGGCCAGGCATGTGACCGGGGGAAGGAAAAACAGAAGCAATTAGCCAGGGGGAGAGGGCAGATGGAGGGTGTCCCAGCAAGAACCAGGCATAAAGGTGGCAGGAGTGTAATGACAGGAGGTCTGAGGGACCCGGGGATGTCGGGCTGGTGAGACGAAACAGCAGCAATACCAGATACTGGCCAGGAGCGCCAACGTCCCAAGCACCCCCAAGCAGACAGCAGTGCCAGAGGCAAGCCACAGGGGGAGGGGCGGGTCCCAAGAATGTGTGACTTCTGGGGTCTTGCTGCTGCTTACAAGGCCCCCTGTGGAGGCCCCAGATCAGAAAATATCCATATTGCCTGCAGTGACTCTCTGAGACACACGATGATGAAGCCTGATGATGGTTTCAGAGAATATGGAGGTCAACAGTGTCCCCCCGACAGCTATAACCAAGTGCCCTACGCTGGGAGGGTCATACATGATGGAAACACACCAAGCTCAGCGCTGCTGGCTGGAAGCCCAGCTCATAGCAGCAGCATCGTCAGAGTCTGTTGAGTGCAGTCCTTGGGCTGTAGACTATTATCTTTGAGAAGTGCCCAACCAGGGATAGAAGATGAAAGAGCTCTCCAGTGTTAGGGATTAAACATGAAGTGACATCGACAGCTTGTGATGTGACTGCATGGTCCCCAGGTGGTGACACTGTTTTGACAGGCTGTGGACCATTTAGGTAGAGGGGCCTAGATTATCTGTAGTTTACTGGGCATGTCCCCAGGACATATTATTAATGGCCACTTCCTATAAACTGCTTTGTGCTTCCATATCATGACAGGCTGACCTCGTGAAAGTATCAGCACAAACAAGTCATTCCTCCTTTAAGTTGTTTCTGTTGGGTGTCTGTCACAGCGACACTGAAAGCAGCCAATGCACTGGGGTCTCCTCCTTAAAGAGTTCACTCTGGTGCTGAGGACCCCACCCCGTGATTTCATTGCCTGCCCAATTCCCTTCCCCTCTCACCTAGGTGTGGGTGCTAAGTTTTCAGCATATGAATGTCAGGGCATGTCACAGGCTTCTGTTCTGTGCACGAAATACAGGCCAGGTTTACCAAGTTCAGGGTTATTCCTTGGAGAGAAGGTCCATGTTCTCTCTGGGCCGGTGTCTGTCAGAAACTTGATTTATGTCTTCCTGTTCCCACAACAACACTTGCAAGTTAATCTCTTGTCTTTTATTGGAAGTTAAGGAACTTGAGTCTAAGGTACATTGTGGAGCTGGTCTAAGCCTCAGACACATCTGTTTTCTGTAGCCTATTAACCCATGAACTTTATAAGCCCTGTTTTAACTATCAGCAAATATACTTTCATCTTTAGAAATAAAGTCTTTGGTGTTTGCTCAGTATAAATTTCCTCAAGAAGGCACATATACAAGACTACTTCTCAGATTTGAATTATGAATAGTCACCAGAAAAGGCCTCACTTCTCCAGCCCTAGAGGCACCTGATGAGACCTATCATCAGTGAAGTATCTTCAGGGACAATAGTCACTGAAGACTTATCACCTCTCTGCGCTCACTTGTGCTGGTTAGGAAAGCACTGATCCAGGGGGTGTGAGTCACAGTGACATCTGTGTCTGGAGAAGTTCTCATGTCAGTGAGCTCCAAGGGCCTCTCTTGGGCCTTATGCTCTCCTCCATGCTGTCTCTTCCACTAAGCAGGAGGACAGCCATGAAAAGCCCAGCTGATGGGAGAGTAAGAATTGTCTCACCCAGTGCCTCCCTTTAGGCGTGAGAGAAAGAAGTCAGAAACCCCTTAACCAACCCTGACAGCTTCATACAATTCACTGACAGCAGTCACATGCAGACTCCCACCCAGGTACTTGGATGGAGAGGCTTATCATCTGGATGGTCCTGCCAGGATCTGCCTTTTCTGACCTCAGCCCTGAACAGCAGGAAGACTGTGCATTTTGGATAGAAAAGAAGTCTCTGCTCTAGTGGTCAGTCAGTTAATTATTGGAAAAACAAAAACTGACTCTGCATGACCTCTGAGCAGACTTCATGGGGGAAAGAATAAAAGCACTAGATGTGGAGTTATTTTTTGAGTAATTACTCTGCTCACAGAGGCAGTGTGACCTTGAATAAATCACTTCATTTGTAAATGAAGACTATAATACCTGCCCAATTAACTCACAGGGCTGTTAGGAGAATTAAATATATGTGTATAAATGCTTGGTGTGTGACAAAGGACTATGTAAATGTGAGGTATTATATTATTAATATTCAAAATTTAATCAACCTGAGTACTCTGTCAGCAAGCAAATATTTATCATTATCTATGAGCCAAGTACGATTTAAGCAGCAGCTATAGAGAACATGGAAAAATGTCACACACTGGATATGCACAAACTCACCAAAAAATCAAAATATTGAAGGTCTTAGATTAGAAAGCATAGTACTAAAAGAACAACACAAAACAGTTAAAATGGGGTCAGGAAAATGGGCAAACCTTAGAAAAAAACACTAGGTCCCTACATCATATTTTAAAAACAAACTCTCAACTGAATAGAGTTCTAAATAGGGAAATCTTAAAACTGCTAGAGAAAATATTAGAAAATAATTATTTTAAATTTCAGGACAGCTAAGCCTTTGCCTATCAAACTTCTGCATTTTAAGTTCATAAAAAAAATTGGCTTAGTTTAACGTAAAAAGTTTAAACTTATAGCAAAATGTAGCAAAAGTAAAGCGAGGTTCCTGAGAAGGTGTCTTTGTGAAATACGTGACACATTTTAAAAGTATTTTATCATTTTTATTTTATGTGTATGAGTGTACTGCCTGTGTATATGTAAATGTCCTCATTTCGTGCAATGCCCTCTGAGGTCAGAAGAGGGCGTCAGATCCCCCTGGAACTGGAGTTATGAACAGTTGTTAGTTGCTGGGAGCTGGGAATGGAATCTGGGTCCTCTGCAAGAGCAGCCATAGCTCTAGTCCCAAAATATGTAAGACATTTAATTGCCACAAAGGGCTTCTGAAGTATATTGAAAAGAATTAGATCTTAAGCTGTATACACTTTTAAAGTAGTGTGAATTTCCAATAGTAATGCCAAATGACAGTCATCATCATAAAAACAAAACCATACGATAGTATTTTTCTTACTACGTTAGGAAAATTATAACAGTTGATAAGTCAAAGACGCAGTGTGTGGTGCAGGGAGATGTGAATCCACATGGGTGGGATTTGGACTCTATGTTGATTTCAGAGCCATATCAGGGCTCACCTGTGCTGTGAGCATGGCCTGGTTCAATATTTTTGCAATGTCACATGTGCTACAGGGAAGTTTAATTCATGTGGATGTGGCAGAAATCTGACAGTTTGGGAAGATGTTTGGAAGTCAGTGTGTTACTAAAACTATGTCCTGTGAATCAGCAGCTTGAATTTTAAAGACCTTCTCTGTATTAGAGAGCTCTAGTGTGTAGAAGAATGTGTATGAGCCCAATTCATTTAGTGGTATTGAAAGGCTAGTCCTTGAACAACTGAAGGAAAACAAGATATGTAACCAAGTCACTACAGAGATAGGCGAGTTTGTTTTTTTTTATGTAATGAAAGATATACAAGATTTGCATCCAAGTGACAAAGCAAGTTAGAGAGCAGCAGGTGGCCTATGGGCCTATTTTTCTGTAAAGACACTATGATCATGGATTTCCTACCCATACATGCTTGAATGCACACAGGAAATCAGAGAGTTCTGCAAATAAGAGTGAGGAAAGGATGGACTGAGTACTCTACAAGTACTGAAAGGTATTGCTAAAACCGAAAAGTGGCAATTCCACCTTTGGGGTTAATGGCTGCCCTGGGTCTGACCTGCACCATTGCCTGTGACTCCAGAGTGACTGGTTACCCTCTCCCCCTCTGACTTCCTGTTTTTAAGCTCTGCTGGCACAAACCCCATCTTCTAGCTACTAAATTTCAGGACAGTGGGATGAACATCAGACCTGTGCTTCTCTGAAAGGAACCTACTAGCCAGGATGCCAGGGGTATCTGAAATACGATAGGTACAAACAAATACTCTATATACAGAGAGACTCACAGACATAGTCTAAAGAAAACATTAACATATCACATTAACCATTATATACTTCTTATTTTTGAATTTTGAGACAGGGTCCAAGCTGGCCTAAAATTTAGAATCCTACCACTTCAGCCTCCTGAGTACTGGAATTAGAGGTATGGACTCCTATGGCCAGCTTAATTATTGTATACTAACTACATGTTGAAATGATATTCTGTAACTTATTTGAAGGTTAAGAGCCACGTTATAAAGAGACATGTTAGATTTTGAATTCAGGTATTAAAATGAAGACAAAATCAGTCATGAATCTGCTGCTTCAAAACGTAGTGAATGAGAAATGTCAGCACCAGTAAGAAAGAGCAGAGCTGACTCGAAGCAGGTTGACAAGTAAGATGACCTGTGTGATGTTCAACGGCACAGATTTGGAAATGTGGAGATGCCTAGCAGACAACTGAAGTCAGAAACATCATGCTTGAAAGCTTCAGATGGTGGTGAAGATGAGATGTCAATCATGGTATCTGTCAGCAAACCAGCAAATGGAACTCATTTTAAAATACTCTGTTATTAAAACTGACCAAATTCATTTTGATGAAATTGCATTCAATGAAGATTTCACTTAAAAGTTATATTTATCATAAAACAATTATTAATCAAAAATTAAAATAAGCAATAAACGTTTACTCAAAGACATGTTCATAACGTGTGCTGTTAGTTTAAAAGGGTGGTTTTACAGCATCATCTTCAGTAGAAATGTTCTCTTTCTCTCAGTATTTCAATTAATTAACCAAGCTTAAGTTTTCATGGATTTATTGACAGGTTCTGTAGCAGAAGGATGTTATGATTAGAAAAAATATCTAAAGTACTGTCACAGAACACCATACAGGTCATAATTTCTTTTTGAAATAATAAATAAATAAATTACTTAAGAATAGAAATGCTATAGGATTTCATACAAAATAATGAGCAATTTAGGAAATTTGCTCAAATCTCACAGGATTATATAAATAAAATACTCTGTTGTTATTAAAACTGACCAAGTTCATTTTGATGAAATTGCACAGTGAAGATTTCATTCAGAAGTTATATTTATCAGTTCAATTCAGTAAAATAGCACATTATTTTCTTTTGTCCCACAGAGAACAATGCATTCTGGATGAGTGGTGGGTGCTGTTGAAGAACTAGGTAAGCCACAAGGTTCTGGGGCCCATTAAGAGTTTCAAATGAGGAAGGTCTGGAAATAAAAATAACATTTTAAAAGATTACACTACCATGTATCAGCCTGGTCTACTGCTGGAACTGAGCGCTAATAACTACGAAGCTTGTGGAACTTTGAGGAGCCACAGAGAAGTGAAAAGAACTTCAAAAGAGGCAGAAAGTGAAAGGGTAGAAATAATATGCAAAGAAGCAAAGATTAAGAATTTTCCAAAATTGGTGACAGAAAAATAAGCAGGCTAAATGCCAAAGAAGTGTTGAGAAACATGCCATAGTCAAACAGTAAATCAAATATAAGAAAAACTCTCAAAAGGTGCTAGAGGGAGAAAAGTCATCCTTTTTTCAAGGAAGAAAGGGCATCTGATGTGTCGACAAGTGCCTGGAGTCCTAACACTTGGGAGGCAGAAGCAATGAGATATCAAAATCAATCACTTATTTAACAAAACAATGCAAATAAATAAAACAGCAATTAATAAATATGAAAATGAATGAAAAACTAAAGGTAAAAAGCTGCATCTGCTGCCTCAGAACTCATATAATCATGAAGAAAGCTGAAAGATTGAGAAAAAAACTCCAGCAAGCCAGGATTCCATTCCCTTTGAAATTATCCTTTAGTAGAGGTGAACATGTGGATTTACAGGGATCCACTGTCACAGTTCAACATTCTGCTGTCATCAGTTAAGAACAGATTCAGCACTGTATTAGTCACTTTTCTTTTGCTGGGGTAGAAACACTGACCCAAGCAATTTATAAAAGGAAGGGTTTATTTGAGCTTACAGTTCCAGGGGAATGACAGTCCACCTTGGCAGGGAGGCATGGTGGCAGAGATGGCTGGAGGAGAAGCAGAAGCTAAGCTCTCACATCATCACACAGGCACAGGAAACAAGAGAGCGACTGGTGATCAGACAAGGATTAAGAATTCTGTAAGCCCACCCCCAGTGAGGTGCTTCCTCCAGGATAGCCACACCTTCTAAGACTTCCCAAAACAGCGCCACCATCTGGGGGAGCTGGAGCCTATGGGGGACATTATCATTCAAACCACCACATTCTGCCTCCTGGCCCCCATAGGCTCATGACCAAATAAAATGCAAAATGCATTTAGCCCAACTTTAAAAGTCCCCATAATCTTTTTCAGTTTCAGGACTATGTCTCAATACTATTCAAAAGTCCACAGTCCAGTCTTTTCTGAGACTCAGGTAAATATCTTAACTGTAAGCCTCTATAAAATCAAAGACAAATTACATACCCCCAACATACAGTGGAACCGAATACACGTTACCATTCCAAAAGGGAGGAATGGAGGCATAGTGAGGAAATTCTGGACCAAAACAAGACCTAAAACCAGACCTAAAACAAGGCCAAAACAAACACCAAATCCAGTAGGTCCACGTCCAGCTTCTGGGACTTTACTTCCAAAGGGCTTAGACGGCTTAGCCTCTCTAGCCTTGCTGCGTGCAGCACACATCTCTCTCCTGTGCTGGTACCACTCCCTGTGTGCAGGTCTTCTTGGCAGATGCCTCACAGTCCTGGCATCATGAACGTCTTGGGGTTTCCATTGCAAACCAGGCTTCACCTTCAAAGCTTCACACAATGGCCTATCAGGGCCTTCTCTAGGCAGGGGAACCCCTGCTGCATGCTGCCTGGCCTCCGAGGCTCTCTGAAACCTCGGAGGAGGAACTGATGACCCCTTCACTCCTGCCAAGTTTGACTGCAAGTTTGGGGTGGACTCCAGCCTACTTTATCCATTTTAGAGGCTTTTCTCTTCAGTGGCCCCTGCAGCATTTTCCTTTCATAATTTGGAGGCTTAGCTGGGTGTGGTCTTGCCCTGGAGGCACTCTCTCCATTGTTTAAGTTTGAATCTCTAGGCCCCTCCTTAATCACTTTGATCTCCTTATCAATGGGATCCTCTTCATCAATGCCAGGGCTCCAACATTTATCTTCCTAGTGCTCTTTTGCAATCCAAACTGTGTTTCTTTCTGCCCCACTTGCTCTTTCTCTATAGATCTGCATAATATTCACCATTAATATTCACACCACTGTTTCTACATTAGGCTGTCTTGAAATTTCCTCTGCCAGAGAAATTAGTCCATTGCTTTTCAACTTAGCCTCGGACAAGCTTTTTGGCCATGGGCACACTCTAGCCAAACTCTTTGCCAAAATATCCCAAGTGCTGCTTAAGTCCTTATTTCCCTCTGGAACTACATTGTTCTCAGCGCTACTTTCTTCCAGGCATTTACTAGAATGGCCTGTTAAGCTCTGCTTACAGCAATTAGCCACTTTTCTAGACCAAACTTCCAAAGTCGTCCACATTTCTTCAAAACCCCACACGGTCAGGTTCTACACAG
Organism: Nannospalax galili; assembly: GCF_000622305.1. Taxonomy (NCBI): domain Eukaryota; kingdom Metazoa; phylum Chordata; class Mammalia; order Rodentia; family Spalacidae; genus Nannospalax; species Nannospalax galili. Next base: position 815,794 of record NW_008337322.1, on the reverse strand, counting down.
CCAACAGCCTACTCTCTGGCACTAATTCCTGTAGTAGTCACTTTTCTGTTGCCTTGGTAGAAACACTGACTCAAGCAGTTTATAGAAAGAAGGGTTTATTTGAGCTTATGGTTCCAGGGGAATTACAGTCCATCTTGGCAGGGAGGCATGGTGGCAGAGGTGGCTGGAGGAGAAGCAGAAGCTAAGCTCTCACATCATCACACAGGCACAGGAAACAAGAGAGTGACTGGTGATCAGACAAGGCTTAAGAACTCTGTAAGCCCACCCCCAGTGACGTGCTTCCTCCAGGATAGCCACACCTTCTAAGACCTCCCAAAACAGTGCCACCATCTGGGGACAGAATATCTAAACACTTGGAGCCTATGGGGGACATTATCATTCAAACCATCACAAGCACACAAGCACTTTCAGATGAAGACAGCATGCCTCACAGTTCATTCCATGAAGTTACCATAATTGTGAAATATAAGACAAAGGCATCAAGAGAATCAAACAATGCATGTATAAAATACTTTCAGCCAAGTATCAGCAAATCAAATCTTGTGCCATATGAAGATGGTTATTATACTATAACTGAACTGGATTATCTTGGAATGCATAGTTAGCTTAATATGTAAAAATCACTTAATGTAATACATTACATCAATAGAATAAATGAAAAATTCATATTATCATTTTAGTTGGCACATATAAATCACTACTCATGTGTGATTAAAACTTTAAGAAAAGTAAGAAAAGAACGGGCCTGTTTCAGCCAGATAAAATAAACCATTGATGTCCTGGAGAGACAGCACAGTGGTTAAGAGCTTGTGCCACTCTTGTGGAGGCCCCAGTTTTGATTCCAAGCAGCCATGCCCTGGAGAAGCACAACCTCCTGTAACTCCAGGTCCAGGGTTCTGACACCCTTTTGGCCTCTGCAAGCATATGTATTATCTGTCTTACAGCTATAAAGATTAAATAAATGTAAATTAAAAACCATCTGTAACTCTAGTTCCAGGGGATCTGACAACCTCTTCTGACCTCCTCGGGCATTTCACGAAAAGGTGCGCTTACATACATGCAGGCAATACACTCACACATGTAAAATAAAAATACTAAATACAATATTTAAAAAAATAACTCTTTAAAAATTTGACCTTTGGCCAGGCATGGTGGCACACACCTTTAATCCCAGCACTCAGGAAGCAGAGGCAGGAGGCAGAGGCAGGCAGATTTCTGCAAGTTCAAGGCCAGCTGGGGCTACTGGGAGACCCTGTCTCAAAAAGACCAAAAAAAAAAAAAAAAAGATCTTTGAAAGGCTTGTAATTAAAATTTTATTTACTGATGTAAGACTGATTCTATAGGGAATGTGTGACTTAGAAGCTTAATCTCCAACATAGCAGTATTGACAAGGTAAGCCACATAGCAGCTGACTGGATTGATGTCATTATTTAGGGAATGCATTGATTATCTGGAGAGCAGGTTGCTATAACAATGAGTCTTGGGCTTTTTATTTCATGTGTGGTTGCTAGCCCTTTACTTTCAGCTGTGCCAGGACACAGCATCAACGGGCTCGTCACATGCAGGCTTTATGATTTGGGCTCACCAGCCTCCAAACCCACAAGCCAAGTGTATTAATTTTCCTTATAAATCATCCAGCTGATTTTGCTTTATTATAACAAAAACAAAACTAACTGGACTATTTCCCACTTGAGTCAGACACAAACTGGATTCCCACTGTGACCACGTCTATTCAGAGCATCTCTGGAGCATCTGCAGGTGCAAAGCCAAAGAAAGAAACAAGAGACATGGAGACCGAAAAGAAAAGGCTATTTCACCCATTTGTCACATGATTATGGGTGTGAAATATCATAAAGAAGACAAAAAGCAGTTAGCATTAATATGTGATTCTGTCAAAGTTGTAGTTACACTTATGTGCATCATGCGTATGATAGAACTTTTCGACTGAAAGTTGACTTTTTCACAAAATTATTTGCAATAGCATCTACAATATATAAATGTAGAAGAAAATTTGAGAAAAGATGTGAAAGAATTATAAACTAATAACTGTGCCATGTTAATTGAATAGTGTAAACAAGACTTAAATGAAGGAGAAATAGATTATTTTCATGGATTGAAAAGTTCAATACTAAAATGTTAATTCTTTATTGATTTATAAATAAATTGAATGAAATCTAAATCAAACTTAGCAGGCTTTGCTTTTCGATATTGAAGAAGTGATTCTAAAATCCAGCTGCAAGTGTGAAGAATTTAGAATGATCAAAACAATCTTGAAATCAAAGAATAAAATTGGAACAGTTGTATTATGTGGCTTAAAGCTACAAAGATATAGTATTTAAGAGCTATTGTGAGCTATTTGTGAATTAGTGAAAAGATAGAAAAAATAAATAGAAAGAATTAATAGTTTAAAAGTTGACCTACATATATAAACTAATTTTTTTAAAAAGATAAAAAAAAATCATTAAGTGGAGAAACAGCTCTGTTAAAAATGCTGTGTCAGCCGGCAGTGGTGGCAGACATCGTTAATCCCAGAGCCTGGAGGCAGAGGCAGGCAGACCTCTGGGATTTCAAGGCCAACCTGGTCGACATAGCAAGTTCCAGGCCAGCTGGAGCTACAGGAAGAACCTGTGTCAAACAAACAAACCAGCAAAATGCTATTACCAATTGTATATCCACACATAAAATAATAATTTTTGTGCATATTTCTCTCCACACAAAGAATAAACAAATAGGAGATGTGAACATAAACCCAAATTGAAAAATTTTAAGTGAACACAAAAGAGATCTTAGTTGACAAAGGCAGATTTCTAAGTAGAGCCCGAGTTTGATTCATAAAAACAAGAACCATGTGACTTCGGTGATGTTAAGATCGTCTCATCTTTGAAGGTCAATTTCAACAGTTTCTTATGGCAAGTAAGCACTTGAAAATATTCAGCACCTTTATTTGTGAGGAAAAGAGTTGAAGAAATCACAACTAGAGCCTAATTTGTGCATTTAAAGAACATAAAGTTGAGAACAGCACTGTCAAGTTTCAGGAGAATTTGGACCTATTGTAATCCACGAAGTGTGTTCACTGTTATAATTAATTTGGAAAAGTTCCGAAATTTCTTAAAAGATTATATATACAGCTGCTGCAAACTCAGATGGTCACTCCAAGCATTCCTTGAAGAGAAAGAAGGTGAATGCTAACAGCAAAGACTGCACACGAATGCTCAGAGCGGCTTCATCGTAGTAGCCCCAAACTAGAATGAAACCTAACGTCCACCTACAGGTGATTACAACAGTCATGGCAGAACTGTGTACTGAAATCTATTGAGAAATAAAAGGAATGGCGTTTTAGTTCATTTAAAAACATCGAATTTCAATGATTCCGAGTGAAAGAAGCCAAATAAACAATGAAGCACACTGCAGGCCCAATTTCTTGGAACATTACAGAATTAATGCAGTCTCTGATGACAGAAAATGTATCACCTTCTGCCTAGGAGTCAGAAGAGAGGTGTCACACAGGGATAACAAAAGGTCAAAAGGAAACTCGCAGATTGCCAAATGCTTCTCTTGATTGAATTGATAGTTTCATAGGTGTAGACAGGTTTGGAACTTAATCTGGCAAACTGTAAATATATACAAGTTATTGTGTCAATTGTATTACCACAGCCGTGATAAATGACTGACAGAAAAGAAGAAAACACTTGTTCAGGTAATTACTGCAGAAAACAGGCATGGAAGGTAGAAAATCATAAGAAAAACAGGGAAATAAATATGTTGGCAGAAAAGGACAGAGAGAGGGAGGGTGGCAGAGTTCAGGATTTGAGGCACAGTAAATCACTGAGATTCTTTCTTCTTTCCTTCCATTTCCTTAATAGTAATTGGAATATGTCCAGTTAACTAGAGAATTGTAAATTAAGTGAAGTTCTCCTAACAACACTAGCATATGCATCACAGAAATCCAGCACTCCACAAATCAACCATACAAGATCCTGTGGAAATCTTGCATGGGATATAAATCAATGTCTGTTTCCAAAACGTCTGCTTAGATTTTTAAAAATTCGCTGTAATGAAGATACTAGACAATTCTTTCCAGCTCCTAATACACATTTTATTTTACCACAAAAGAGGGCCATGAGTCACCTTTGGGTGTTTGGGACCCAACCTAGTGATCCTCACTAAACCCTTAGTTCTAAGTTCATCCACTTACAGAGTGAAGTCATGAAGACTTTTCCACACAGAATGCTCCAGAATAACAAATTGCTTCATAATTCACTGTGATCTTTGACAAAGAAACAAGCATTATTATCATCATTGGCTATTATTGGCTGGGGTGTGTTGTTAGACTGATAATTACTTCAAGGAACACTTCATAAAATGCTAACTTTCAAGTGTACATAATTTTTATACTCGTTAATATTAAATATGCGATGAGCAAGCTCTTGGAAGATTGCCAGAAGGACTCTCTTCACAGTGTTGGGAGACTTTAATTTATATTCAAACTTGTCTCTCGGTTCCTCACATTCAGCTCTTTTCAATACCAATTTAGGTTCTTCGAGTTGAATAAACTAATCTTTTTCTCTTTCACTACATGAATGACAACTACATACTTACTGTGAGATCACTCCATAGTCTTGGTTTGCGTCTGTTAGCTTTATGTTGTAATGTTTGGCAAGAGAAGGTTAGTTATAGGAATTAGGGAAGTTTTGAATTAGAATTTGGAGAACTGTCATTTTTGTGTTTGTATGTGTGCATACGTGTATGTATGTATACACACATGTACTGCAATGTTCATAGAGCTAGCTAGGCATGTTTTATTGGATTTGCCATAAAAGGTGCACATAAGGGATGAATTATATTTTCATTTAAGAGATGGATTTTGTCTACATTTTTCAATGTTGTAATCAGACCACAGAGAATGGGGGGGGGGCTGTCAGTGTCACATTCATTTGGCTACTCACTGAAGTCCTGAACCTGGTGCAACAGTTGGCCATTCTAGGCCCAAGGCAGTTGTTTATATGTCCAATTTGTACCCATTTTTGAAATTTTCAGTTCTGTAAGGGTAGAAAGTCTAATAGTAAATAATTATACACTCCTCACCCGGCTCCAAGGATTATTAATTCTGCCAAATTTATAAATAGTTCGCTATGCTTACAGTGCCACACATGAGTTCCCTCCCACTGAGTGGGCTTTAAGTGCAATTATGCAGCTGTTGATTATCCCCTAGATAAAAGTGCCACTTCTGCCCCAATATAGTTTGCTCTGCTGGTCATTGTTGTGGTTATTAGAACTTAAAGTTCTAGTCTGGCACTGTAAACATAGCCAAATACATATGGCTGGAGAGGTCATAGATCTTAGAGAAGACCCAAGGCTGTCACATCCCTAGAAAAATGTAATTTCTTACTATGTGCTAAATTTGGATCCTTACATTTGCAGACAACTTCCCAGTCACCACTCATCAAAGAAGTTTCTTTTGCAACAGAGGAGACAATTGCAGAGTTCCACAACTGGTCATGCACAGTGACCAAGTGTCTGTGGAATGCCCAACCCTAACTGACACATCTAAAAATGGACTCACCAACCTAAGGCTCAGGGAATATAATGGGAAAAGGGGTTAGACACAACACTAACACATCGCTCAACTTTCATCAGTGAGGCTCCCTTATGCAATGGAGGGAAGTGGACACAAAGAGCCCCAAAGGTCAGAGAATAAGCATCTGCAGAGTGAGTCCTTGGACAGGACTCCTGTATTAAACTCTGCCCAACAGGAATCAAGGACCACTGCGGAAGAGGGGACTGTAAGATTGTAAGAGCCAGGGAGGAGGTACATGGAAACAGAGTCTTACAGGCTCCTGGGACCCTGCTCATAAGAACCTACAGCAATAGTGTCAGCATGCACAAGACCCATGCAAACTCAGGCAGACAAAAACCCAGCATAGAACTGGGGAAATGGGCAGCAGGCCCCAATCTGAGCTGAAGAATAATTAGGCCGTTGCTTACTACTGGTTGAGGAAGAGCTGATCTTTAAGGGTGCGACTCTAGATAGGCTGACCAGAAAAATGACAGAATGCATAGAATCCAGTGGGAGTGGGAGGGCACCAGTGGGGAAGGGGGTATAAAGATGATTAAGATGCTGTGTATCAATAAAAAATAAAAGAAGATAACTGTAAAAAATTATAAACATTTCATGCTCTCTACTCTCCATATTTATAAGTCTTTGAAAAGGAGTTGCTCATGTTTTCAGGGTTCCTTCATATTCTGAACAAGAGGAATTACTTTTAGGTCCTGACACTAAATTTCATCATCTTATAGAAGAAATGAATGAAGTCCTAGCTTCGCTACCTCCTAAAGAAACACTGTGAAGAGAGTACTGCCGGGCACGCAGTCTCGTGTGTGTGTGTGTGTGTGTGTGTGTGTGTGTGTGTGTGTGTGTATGTTTGTATGTATGTGGGCATGCAGGTGCAGTACTGAGGTTAATGCTGAAAACCATCCTTGATCCCTTCTCTACATTGTTCATTTAGACAAGCTCTCAGTAAGGTTCAGAGTTTGCCAATATGGTACAGCTGACAGCCAGCATACTCTAGGCCCAAGGCTGGAATTACAGGCAAGTAGTGCCCCTCGCTTGATATCTACATTTAACTGGGTTCTGGGGATCCAAATCCAGTCCTTAAGCATATCTGACAGGCACTTAACCACTGAAACATCTCCCTCCCTCGAGTTTCCTTCCTGCCTAGCTAGAAGAGACCCTAGAATCATGGTGACCCCATAATTTATGTCCTATACCAGGAGACAGATAAGAATGAAGGATGGCCTGCCCAGAATTGGCCCACGCCAGTAGCCTCTGGTCCACTGGACCTTTGATCATTCTCCCTTTAGGGTACCAGGTACATGTGATTTCTGAGGGAAGGCTTGGGCAGCAACTGAGGTCCCTAGTTTAGTTCAAAGTTTCAGTCCCAGAAGACAGCAGACCCCTCTACCAACTTAGGGAATCTAGTGCACAACTTCTAGTGTAGACCATGCTTTTGGTCTTAGAACTCACTTATTCAGAAAAACAAAAACAATGCAGCTAGATCTCTGTGTGTGTCAGTTGTGGTCAACATGATGCTCTGGGTTACATAGTTAAACAGCTGAACTTCCTGGACACTGGAACTCTGACACTGAGGTGACATTCCCAAGTAATTTGATGCACATCCTTTAGACAATTGCTTGAAAAAAAGTGAAAGTTCAGGCATCTGATCTCTGGGCAATACACAAGTCTTCATAGTAAACCAAGCATCTTCTATCTCTAAGGAAGTACTTAGTCAAGCTCAGTTTATTTTTCCATCTGAGTGCAACTCTTAAGATCAAAATTACCCCTCTGGTTTCTACCATTGTCTAATCTAGGGGTATCTTGTTAATAATTCCTCAGTCATTAGCAACCCAGTGCTTCTGTAAAACATACAATGCATATCAGACAACTTGGCAAATTGAGATAAGCTGTAATTAACATTAAGGAATCATCAGAAAGGACCTAATAAAACCACTCAAAGTGAAGGGGAATTTGAAATAATATAAAATGGACATGGTGGTGTATGCTTGTAATCCCAGCAGTCAGGAGGCTGAGACAGGTGGATTGTTCCAACACTGAGATCAACCTGGGTTACCTAGTGAAACACTCTCAAAAAACAAAGCAAGGGGCTGGAGAGATGACTCAGCCTTTAAGTGCACTAGCTGCTCTTACAGAGGACGCAAGTTTGATTCCCAGCACCTACAATGGCACATAACAGTCAGCTTTTAACTCCAGTTCCAGGGGATTCTGACACCCTCTTCTGAACTCCAGTATTCTGCTACACGGGTGCACTTACATACATGCAGGCAATACACTCATATAAATAAAATAAAAAAGTAAAAAAGTAAATATTAAATAAAAAAACAAAGTAAACATGATCAGACAAAATCCACCATAGAACTGGGGAAATGGGTAGTGGGCTCCAACCATAGCCAAGGAACTATTGGTAGCTGATTACTGCTGGGTGAGGGAGGGTTGATCTTCTTTAAGGGACTGACTCTAAATAGGCTGACTAAACCCCAGTGGATGAACTGGCACCAAGAGATATCTGGGTAAAAATCTTGACCAGATAGGCCTTAACATATAGCCTAGAAGACATGAAACCCAGGGGCTATTAGGGGGGTATAAATGGAGAAAGAGTGTAAAGATGATTAAGGTGTTTTATATGAAGTGAAAAATTCCTGGCCTCACTGAGGATGATGCTCTGCCCTGGCCTCACTGAGGACGACGCTCTGCCCCTGGCCTACAGAAGTCTTCCTTCAAGGATGCAGTACTTCCCTGTGTGGTGGTTTGAATGAGAATGTCCCCCAGGGGCTCAAGTATTTGGACGTTTTGCCCCCAGTTGGTGGTGCTGTTTATGGAGGTCTTAGGGGTGTGATGATGCTGGAGGAAACACATTACTGGGACCAGGTTTTGGGAATTCTTAAGCCTTGCTGGATTTCCAGATCCTCTCTGCTTCCTGTGCCTGCTTGACAGTATGATCACATGCTTTTGTGCTCCAGCCACCATGCCTTCCCCACCATTATGGATTGGAACTCTCTGAACCATAAGCTTAGATAAACTCTTCCTTCTATAAGTTGCCTTGATCATGGTGTTTTATCACAGCAACAGAAAAGGATCTAATGCACCCTGCTACTGGAACTAGGATAAGGGTAGGAGGGACAGTGGGGTCTGTGAACTTACAGGGAAGGAGCTGTACAATGAGGGAGATGAATCCCAAGTGTGTTGGGTGGATACATATGTTTGCAGGTTGTGTTATGGTCTATATTGTGCCATTTAAATCAGCCAAATCTGGAGATAAGCCAGGAAGTATAACATCTCCAAATTATAGACAAGGAACTTGAAATACACAGGAAATTAATATACTTAAGGTCTTCTAAGCTGTAAATGACAAAATTGGATCTAAAGACACATATTTTGATGCCTTATTGTCGTGTGTATTTTAATGCTCCAGATGAGTCAGGCAGTGAAGAGAAATCAATGCAGAAGTTGAAGTTCAAATTCAGACCAGGGGCTTCGGGCTCACCCGATCAGATTTCTCACTGTATCATGTTAACTACGAGGAAAGCACAGGCTGCATTAGTTACTTCCTGGCTGAGCTGATGAAATACCTGACAAAACCAAGGGTAGGAAAAGCTGTATTTGACTCGGTGGGAGGCGTGACTGTACCTCATCGTCATGGCTGAGAGCACATGACGCAGTGGGTGAGGCGGGTGGTCACGGGGTGTCTGCAGTCAGGAGGCACAGGGAGAGAAGCACTGGTGCTCAGCCTGCTCTAATTTAGTCTGGGTCCCCAGACTGTGGAACGGTGCAGTCATAATTCAGGATGGATCTTTCTAGAAACATCCTCACAGATGTACCCAGGGATGTAAGATTCCATGCTGGTTCTAAATCCTGTAAACTTAACAATGAAGGTTGTTTCACAAGGGTGAAAGGGGGTGTCAATTAAAAACAAACTAGAGGAGGAGAGGTGTGGCTTCCAAAGAGAATTCTTGGTCACAACAGAAAGTGCGTGTATGTCAGAGCAGAGACTTACCAATCGTTATCCAGAGACACAGATCCGCTGGGCTCCCCTTGGTCACAGATCTGCCAGGCTCCCCTTGATCACAGACCCGCTAGGCCCCCCTTGGTCACAGATCTGCCCGCTAGGCTCCCCTTGGTCAGTCAGCCCTGGGCACACATCACGTGTTTGTCCTTTTTTCTTTCTCACTATCCTCTCTAGCTTCATCTTCTTTGGGGTCTTCATCAGTGGACCCACGTCCATCCCTCCTGGATTTGAGCGTCCATAATACTTGCCTCTGAAATGCAAATGAACGTGGCCTGTCCTCTGAGCATGCGGCAGACCAGACGCAAGTCATGGTGCCTCCCTGCGCCTAAGACTGGAATGCTGCCACCAGGTCGTGTTGACAGGTTGCTTCTCAGGAGCATAAACTGCTCTCTCTTCTTGCTTCTGAATTTTCTGCAGTTTAAGGTCAGAATTTACTCTCTAAATTCTCTGTCTCCAAATTTCCTGTGGTACTATTTCATGTTTTAAAATAGTTTTCAGTAAGGATAGATGTATTCTGAAAACAATTTGCTCCAACTTTATGTACTCGTTCCAAAATGAAAGGAAGCACATCCATTTTCTGCTAGTGACTGCCTGAGCTCTTGGCTTCCTGAACGCTTCTCCCGCAGACCCAGTGCACCATTCAGTTTCCATCTAGTACCAGTTTTGACTGCAAGCTGGGAGAGCACAGGTGTTTGAAGGCTAGAAGCGCCCACTTTTCACATACAGGAGTGAACAACACCCTGTGTGCCTTGGCACCAGTGAACAAGCTCCTCCCCGAATTAAAGGGAGCCTTCGGCTGATCTCATTGAGTTCTGGCTCCCTTTCCCTTCATCTTTCTTGCTTAGACCAGTCACCTGCCAAGTCGCTCATCATTTGGCCCTTCTCATTGAGACTGGCAAAGCTTCAACATAAGAAATGCGTGCTTTGTCTCCTAAACACCACAGAGGGGACCGTTGTGATGCTGGTGCCCTGGGAGCTGCTGCTTTTGACAGCCCATCTGCCACGGCATCAATTCTTCCTGCCTTGACTTCATGTCCCTTCTTCTAGGCAGGAAGCTTGTTTTTCTGCTAGAGTAAAGGTAAGCAGAGTGAGGGAAAAATATCAATAAATACCAACTGGGGTTATGAGCTCATAATAATATAATGCACATGGTATTTGCAGGTAAATTGAAAAAAATGAGCTTTGGTGGTTGGATATTTAAATGATACCCTGAGAATAAATTCAAGAATTTGCTAATAATAAAACTTAAATGCTAGGTGAGGGAATATATCACAAATTTATTCTCTGGATATTTTTGTTTAATGGGATGCTATAAATTGTAGGAACTTGGTGACCATCTGAGTCATGACCACATACAAGCCCCATATTGGTTTGGAACCAGAAATGAAAATTAAATTTATGATTTCATTTTCTATAAAAGCAGCATCAACCTGGGACAAGTTTAACTATAGTTGCATTTAAATCCACTCTTCCATAATCATTAGATTTATCAAACTAACAGGGTAAAGAACTCTGAAAACTTTATTCATTTACCTTGAGTACAGCTTTGTAGCAAAGGAAATGCTCATAAGCCAGGTGTCCTGGTGCATGCCTTTAATCTCAGCACTGAGGAGGCAGAGGCAGGCAGGACTCTGTGAGACTGAGCCAACCTGGTGTCCATAGTGAGTGAGTCCAGGCTAGCTGGTGCTACAGGGAGACTCTGTCAAAAAAGACAGAGGAAGAGAGAGAGAGAGAGAGAGAGAGAGAGAGAGAGAGAGAGAGAGAGGAGAGAGAGAGCTCAGCTATGCAGAGGGTCCCCATGGAGCATCTGTCCTCTGTCTTACAATCCAGACTCTGTCTCTCCTTGATCTGTTCAGTGTAAGTCACCTCCTGTCTTGCCTTGTCAAAAAACTTGTTATATGTATTATCCATTTTATTTCTATGGCTTTAAGTTGAATCATATCTTCTCATCCAGATTAAATAAGTCCATGAAAGAAATTTAAGTGTGATAAGAGATTTTTACACAATACCTCTGAATCAAAGTACTATAGTATTTAGATAAAATGATCCACAAAGATGTTTGTTAGACTATAGTATTGAAATAAAATGTTCCACAAAGATGTGTTTGTTAAAGACTTGGTGCCTATATGAGGAGTCTAGCGACTCTTCAGGTCATAGCTGCATGTGGTCTGAAGGAGACAGTGAAAGCTTAGAGCCTTTCTTTCTTTCCTCATGATTTCTGGCTATGAGGGAACCTGGTCTGTTCCAATGTGTGCCTCCACTGTTCTCCCAAGCAGAGAGAGCAGTGGAACCGCGAGACAAACCATGGACCAAAATTAACCTTTCTTCATCATAAGTAGACTGTACCAGGTATTTGTTAAAATGACAGATCTCTATGAGACCAAGTTAATACATATTCACTATGCGCAAATTTTGTGTTTCTCAAACTCATTTGGGGATCAGAATGTGTGGACACCACAGGTATGGTGCGCGCGCTCTCTGGGCGCACTCCGGGAATGGCACGGCGGGTCCGCAGGCTCCCCCGCCGTGTGTCTGGAGGAAGGCAGGTCTGGCCCCGCCGGCTTCTCCGTGTCTCTATGGGCCTCAGGCGTGGGGTGTGCAGGTATCTCGGGGTCGCTCTGGGCCCCTGGATCTCGGGGTCCCCACCACACCTGGCGAGTCGCGGCACGGCTCTGGCCACAGGCGTCTCTGGGAGCGGCAGCAGATAGGTCGCTGTCCGCCGCTCCGGTGCTGACAGCTTCTCTGCTACTGGAGCATTGTCCAGCTGAATCCTGTCCCTATTTCACCCGTGTACTTTCCTCAGGATGCGAGGTCCACTGGCCACTGAACCACGCGGGAAGAGTACGAGGACAGCGAAAGCTAGGAATGTCCGCAAGTCGGTAACGGAGGAGTGCTGCCCCCCGGAGAGGCTAGGTCGCCGGTAGTAAGACACAAGACTCAAGACTCGGCTTAGTCTGTGTTACAGCTTTATTAAGTGTCTCTGCTCTCAGTAATTCAGCAGCTCTGCGACCCAGCTCTCTGTCTATTAAGAGAAAACTAGGATACTTATACCATGGGGGTAGTGGTAAAAGCTTTGGCTGTTAGATACTTTGTGAGGCATTCTATTTACATATGGAAGTGGGTTTCTGCCAGACTGCTGTCTGCCTGGAGAAATTACAGTTTTTTTTCTGTGGTGGGCACTTCAAAAGGAGACACAGGAAAGATGCCAGGAAGGCACCCTGCTATGAAAGGAGCCCGCAGCACATGATCCCAAGCTACATGAGCTGTCCGGTCGTGAAGGGACTTCTACTTTGCATAACAGAGGTCCCCAACACACAGGGGAGACACTTTAGTTCCCACTGTAGTTAACACTCACATTGCAATTGTCAGGAAGAAATATTTGCTTTCCTGCTACAAGGACCAAGCTGAGTAGTTATAAGAGGCAATGTGACTTGCAGAGTTGAAAATGCTCTCTTGGCTTTAGCAGATTCATGCTTCAAATGCCGTTTGTGAGATACATCTAATGAAATGGATTGTTTCCTGGCCCTGTAAACTTGCTGGACATGACAGGGTATGTGAAGAGATTTGTTCCCATGACTCAGCTTACTGTCTTCTAATGTGAATGAAATTGGTAAATTGTCCTGTGCTGTCTGCATACACCTGTTGAGCTCTGACTCTGAGAACAGGACCTCAGACTGAAGCATGTTCATCACAAAGGTTCTCTAAGACCCTTTCCTGGGCCAAGCTGTCTCACTTCCTCTGTGACAGGGAGAAAAGAACTTTGTGTCCTTGAGAACAGCTAGAAAGTGAACCATTTTCAATAGAGGTGACTCTGATCACGCAGTATAACAATGCCTGCAGTGGGAGGGGAAATACAGTGCTCACTAAGGGAGACTCCCAGCAGGAGCTCAAGCGTGAGTCTGTCCTTCCATTGGTTTCTTCTGGGTGAGGAAGACTACCAGCGTGACGGTGCTGCCTTGGTTTTCTCTCAACCATTCTGTTCCTACTGCATATTGTAAATGCCTGATTTGACATGTTTCTTATCTGCTACCTGCTGTTATTTTAGTTTTGCTTGCTACAATGCTTAATAAACCTACTCATTTAAGACCTAAAGTTTGGTTATCACAGATCAGTCTCTAGATCATACTAAACATCACTTGATCTAACACCTGATACATTGAGTTTGACTTATAGGAGCAAATTCAATTGATCACTTAAAAAATGGAACTAACTGGTCACAGAACACTAACAACTTCTACTTTGTTATACAAAATCAAATTGTATATTCTGTAACATAAAGCCTGAAAGGAAAAGATAAATAATTCTTCTAAAATGTGCTGTGGAAGCCAAGTGTCATATTGCACACCTGTTAGTCCAATGCTTGAGAGACAGGAGGGAAGATCAGCCTTGAGCTACCTGGCAGTCTCTCACCTCAAGAAACTAAAAACATGGGCTGGAGAGGCAGCTGAGAGCTATGGCAGAGAGCATCACATGGCAGCTGGAAACTCCAGTTCCATGGAATCTGATGTCCCCTTCCGGCATCTGCAGACAATGCATGACTTAGGTGACCCTACACACATGTGGGCAAAATACTGATACACATAAAATAGAAACAAATTAAATATAATTAAAGAAGCTAAAAACTTTTTTAAGTTTCAATAGAAAGTGTTGAAACTAATTAGCATTATAAATATGTTGTCTATGGTCACACAGAGAAATTTTAGACAAATGACTTACAGTATTTTGTTTTCAATGTGAAGTTATTGGGACTGTGAATGTTACCATCTGTGTAAGAAGAAGACAAGGAAAGGGGATGGAGCACTGGGAAGAAAGCAGTCATAAATAGGGAAGGTCTTGCCCATTATCTTCTGGATGTTTCCATGGGTGCTTCTTCAGAATGGCAGTTATTTTTTATTTAACTTGGGACCTCTTGACACCTACTAGAACAACAGCCTCAATACTATGTTCATAGTATTTTAAGAGTTCAGAAATTTGGAGTGAGGTTTGTTGTTGCATGAAAGTCAACTCACTAAGCAATCCTCCAGCTGTTCATACAAGCAAAGAATCTGCTGTTAGAGAGCTCGAGAGATGCTCACACACGTCAGACCATCAGTTCATGTGTTTTCAGTTATTCGTCTTCTTTCATCGATGTATTTATTTTCCTCTCAATATTGTTCTAATTTTCTAAGTGCCACTAAAGTATTTAAAATGAAACCACAGGGAAATATTTTATGAGCTTACTTAATACTACATATGTAAAATAGAAATGCATTGTATGTGATATATATTATATAGACAGATAGATGATTGATAGATGGATAGATAGATGATACATCAATGATAGATGGATGAATAGATGATGTTATTCAGATAGTAAATATTGTATGCAGGTGACTTTTATCCTGCAATGAGAATAATTCACTCCTTTCCTTATAGATAGACGATAAAAAAGATGAATGATAGGTGATAGATAGATAGATGATAGATAGAGAGATAGAGAGATAGATGATAGATAGATGATAGATAGAGATAGATGATAGAGATGATAGATAGATGATAGATAGATAGATAGATAGATAGATAGATAGATAGATAGATAGATAGATAGATGATAGATAGATAGATGATAGTTTAGATGACATTACACCACATAGAATAAAAACGTTCCCTCTAAGAGCCATAGACATTCTAAGAAAAATCCCAATGTCAGGCATGGGAAACATCTCTTCTACCATAATTTTTGATATGACAAGAGTTTAAGTTTCAATTTTTCATAATTTTTCTTTCTCTTAAGTTCATTATATTATCTAATATAATTATTTACTAAATTACAAAAGCATAATGAATACTTGGAGGAATGCATTAATGGCCCATGCCTAAGCAAAATATATGGTGATGAGAAAATGAGGCTGTGTGACACTAACCTACTGTGATGTGGAATATTTTCTTGGTAAACGTCACATTTGCACATTCAGAGTTAACACGGTAAATCACATTTCAGGTCTTCTTTCTCTTTTTGTATCTTATCATGTGACTTGCTTCTTGCTAAGTTATTCCAACAGGACTGGATTTGCTGTCACTCTTTAAAGACTTTAGCATGCTTGCTCTGTAGATTTGAGTCTACGTATTGAGTTGCACATTAGACCCCAGCTGTCAAATCCACTCTGTGGTATTTCCTTTACTTCAGATGTTCCTTGTGAGCCCCTCTAGAAACTTAATTATATGTTATTTTACAAAAGCTCAATTTGATTATTTTCAAACAAAAGTGTTACTTTGCTTTATTTGTGTCCTTTGTAAAAAATAGAAATTTGTTTCTTTTGTTTCTTTTAAAATTATAATAAGTATACTCTATACATGTTTATTATGAACACATGAACACTAACTTTTTATAGTTGTTTGGACCATGTGGTTTCATTTCTGTTTTGACCACCCATGCTCCTCCTAGGTTTTCCCCCTTGCTTCCTCTTTAGTAAGAGAGTACACTTTATTTTAAAAAGTAGACTAGCTTGAATTCCACCATTATTTTGATTTATACATTTAATATTTTAACATGCGTTCTGATATACATATTTTAACACAGAGCTCATGCATATGCGTGTATATATGAAGTCCAAAGCTACTCAGGGTCTTTATTCTCACCCTAACTAAAGTAGAAACTCTGATTTTCCCATGCCAACACTTGCTCTCATGGTAGTTTTTATCTGTTACTTTATATTTTCTTTTTGATTGAACACTCTTAAAGAATTAAGAGCTTCCATTTCTCACCTCCTCCTTCTTTCCCTTAATTCTTTTGTTATCTCCCTGTCCTTTCCTAAGGGAAATCTGTCACCATTCTGTACCCATGTAGACCATCTACCTCTATTACCATGGCAGTATTGGAGTCTTCCCTGTTAAGGATGGTAGTCTGTATTTTGATTGCTGTATTTGTGCATGTGTATTTTGCTTTTTAAAATTATACTCACTAGTCAATAATTTTTGCCATAATCATATCTTCTTTCTAGATTTTCTCTCTGGATCTCCTGCACAGAATGTTGGGATGTCTCTGTCTGTCTCTCATGGCTTTATGTGTATAGTGCTTTGTCCAAACTTTATGTCCCTCTCCTGCCCTTTGAGTTTTCCTCTTTCAGCTTTAATGCACTAATTATTTCTTTTCCAAAGTCAGATTTTCTGTGTAATGACCTCACTGTCTTCCCCTTTGATTAAAATTTTATTGCACTGATAACAGTGTTGAATTTTCACGATTTTGTGTAATTATCTGTACTAACATTCTGATGTCGCAGATACCTACTATACTATAACTATAGCTAGTTACGCTTCTCATTGCTGTGACTACCTGGCAAGAAGCAAATTAGGGCAAGAAAGATGTATTTTGGCTCCTGGCTTATGAGATTCAGTCAGTCACATTGGGGAAGACATGGAAGCTTGCGGCTGCTAGCTAACTTCTAGGTAGATCCAGAAGTGGATGAAGAGGAAGCATGCAGCTGTTTGCTACCTGCTCAGTGGATCTGGATGTGGAGAAAGAGGAACACCAGTATCCAGGTGGACGTCTGCTTTTTCCCTCCTCACACAGCCCAGGATACTAGAACACTGGAATAGTGCTGCTTGCATTCAAAGAGGGTTTTTTACCTCTTCAGTTAATCTCTGTGGGAGCATCCTTCCAGGCACACTCCAAGATGCATTTCCTTAATGTCCAAAGTGTTTCTTAACTTGTAAACAGGATTAACCATCACAAGTCTCCTCTGTCAGTCTGACACCCAATGCATCACTTCAGAAGCATAGCACTTTTCATACTTTATTTAGATGTTCTTTTTAATTTTTTATTGAACTTTTGTAATTTCATTCAACAGTTTTTAATAAAATTTAGACCCCTCTCCCATTCGTTCCTCTGCTCCCCCACCAGGACCTCATGTATTCCGTTGTACATGCTAAATCCTGTCCAGTCAAGCATTTGTACCCAGGTGTCCTCCAGTGCAAATTCATCCACTGGAGTCTAATCAGCTCATCTGGAGATTGTAAGAAAGGCAGACTCTCCCTCACCTAGTAGCAATGAGTCTCTAATAGTTCTCAGTCGAGGGCCAGCTGGCCAGCCATTTCTCTCCTCCCCTTTGGTCCCTTGTTTAATTGAGTTGATGTGGGTCCTGTGCTTGATGCCAGAGAATAGTTAGATGTTTTAAATAAGATTATGTTAAAATACTTTCAGATTGACCTACTATTTCTAATACTATGAGAATGCACTAAACTGTTTAGTAAATTATTTTACTGACATTGCACCAGTCATTGAAATTCACTTCCTAGTAAACCCCGTGTTCTATAGTCTGATTTCTATCTGGGATTATCATTGGTCAGTAACTTAAGAACACACAAGACTAGAGAGACATTTCTACCTTCCCAGAGAACAGTCTGGAGTCTGGGCTGTTTACCAGGTTAACCTGGATTTTTATATTATTTTGCTAGAGTTTCTAGTTTGTGTTTCTGTCACCCTTTCCTACAAGATACACGTCTTGAATTGAAGGCTTGAATGCTAACCCTTAGTCACTGGTTGATTCTTCCTCTGTGGCACAGTTCACAGGTTTTCATTTTCATGTGATTATCAGCTAATGGACAGAACACTCTAGCTTCCCATTTTCAGAAGGGCAATGTGTAATCAGCTTCTGTATTAATTTGAAAAGGATTTTTCCTGGGCCAATGAGATGGCTGAAGACTGACAAGCTGAGTTCTATCCTTAGAAGATTTGTTGGAGGGAGAAAGTTGACTTCTGCAAGTTGTTCTCTGATTTCCATTCTATGTTAGCTGTCTTGAAATTTCCTATGCAGAGCTTAATGGGCTGTTCTAGTAGGTGCCTGGAAGAAAGACTCTCATAGTTCCATAGGGAAATAAGGACTTGAGCAACAACTGGGATATTTTGGCAGAGTCTGGATGCTGTCTGTCCACAACTTAAGTGCTTGTCTGAGGCTAAGTTGAAAAGTAGTGCACTAATTTCTTCGGTGGAGGGAATTTTTTTATAGCCTAAGTAGAAATGGTGGCGTGGTTATTAATGGTGAATGTTATGAAAATCCACAGTGAAAAAGAGCAAGTGGGATAAGAAGAAATGCATAATGTACAGTTTGGGTTGAAAAAGAGCCCTTTGAAGACAAAAGTGGGAACCAAGGCATGTGCTGAGGAGAGGCTCTTTGGTAAGGCGATTAGAGTGATTAAGGAGAGGACTAGAGATTTTCACTTAAACAATGGAAAGAGTAACTTCAGGGAAAGAACACACCCAACTAAGACTCCAACTTTGGAAAGGAAAGTGCTGCAATGGAGGGTTATCTACTCCTAGAAAACTACGGTATAGAAAAGCTGCTGCAAGTGGATGAAGTGGGCCAGAGTACACTTCAGGCCAGGAGCCCAACACAGCAGTGTTGTTCACATGGTTCTGACTTTAAAGACATGAGAGACACAAGGGTGAAGGGGCCATTGGTCATCTTTCCATGTTTTCAGAGAGCTGCCAAAGCTAAGCAATGTGCAACGGAGTAAAGAAGTCCCCAACAAGCCATTGCATGAATCTGTGCAAGTGAGGTCGGCGAGCATCCACTGTGACTACTCTGTTGTCATCAGGAGGGTAATGACCAGTGAGTGTCCGCTGTCATGAAGAAGCAGTGTCTGGTATAAAGGAACAAGGTTGGAATAGACATAGCAATTACTGGGAATTCTACCAAAGTAAGGGAAGGTATAGCCCATTAATCTTTGTGGTTGTCTGAATCTGTAAGTACTGGCTACTTTCACCATCTTTGACTAACTTTATAATTCTGCAACTTATACAATACTTCTAAGAGCAAGCAATTTGGGGTGCATGAAAATACAGTCAACTTTTCACTCATGTCAGTTAAAACTGGAACTGGACAGTAATTACTGTGGTAAAAGTGATTATATTCAAGAGCCACTGCAACAAGACATTTCAGTGTAACAGAATACTTAATTCCTGACATAGCATGAACAGGGAGGAATAAACAACACTTCGGTTCCCTCTGTTGAAGAGATTTTCGCTTAGATGTCTGGACTCTGACAGCCCTAACACAGGTCGCCTAGCATCCAAATACAACAGTGACAAGGTTAGTATTAGTAAAACATGGAGAAAGATTCATTTTATGTGGTCACATTGGGAAAAGCACCTAACAAATGGGCCTAGTGACCCCAGTCTGTTTTTGTGATAGTGACACGGGTTAGATTCATATAGACGGTGCACAGGCCAGAGCAGCCTGACCACAGGAACAACTAGAGGAGATACAGAGATGCCAAGGGAGGGATTGGCCTTAGTCCTTATCTGACACACATGTAAATTTCCTTTCTTCTGGGTGTGTGTGGAAAGAATTTTGGTGCTCTGGTACATGGGGCTTCTGGTAACTGACCCAACACGTGGCTACGTAGCTTACCTGCTCTGAGGTTTTTTCTCTGTAAATTCTAATAAAATTGTCCTAAAACTTCTGTTTGACTGCATCATTAAATTCTTTAACGAATGACACTAAGAATGCACTAGGAGAACACAGGCTCCCCCTGCATCTGTCAGGCAAGCTCCCAAAATGATGGTGCAGCTCCCAACATTCTAAAATGTGGGTTCGAACTGAGCCCTGGGAAAGTCCCTCTGCTTATCGGGAGACCAACCAATCGTGAGCGAAACTGCCCAGCCTCTGTCATGGTCATGGAAAGTTACCCAACTACTTGACTGCCTATAAAATGCCTGACAATCCCTGACTGCCAGCAGTCTGCTTCTCTGCTGTCTGTCTTTCAGATGAACTGCTGTCCCCCGTGGGTTGGTGGTCTTTATTGCCTGCTTCCGTAAAGTATCAAAGGTTTATTCTGGGACAAATATCACTGACCATGGCCCCGAAACAGAAATTCAGGTTACCCCCAAACTCATGTTCCAGCATGGAAGCAGTTTCATGAATCAACGGAAAAAGAAAGTCATGCATCATGGCACTTTTCAAATACTTTGGTGGAAACCTTAAGTAGGCAATTACAGCACAAGAGAAATCTCAGCTGTGGTCAGATGCTGTCTAAAGCCTTCTGGTAGGTGGAAGCTAGCATTTTGTTAATACATTCCAGAAGACTTTTATCACAGGATGTAATGATAGACACTGAGGTAGACAAGAACTGGTTATTTAGGGCTAAAGGTGGCCTAAGAGAAATTTTAATTAGGTTCTGTCCTGCAGACCTGCAAATGCTCCACAATCATTTAAGTTCTAATCAGTTGATTTGCCTTGCAGAAGATTCAGCCTGATGATTAACTTTGTTTTGCTGGGAACATTTGGTCATATAAGGGCCTTAAAGTGACAAGATTATTGACAGAGACATGAAAAATAAATGCAAACCAAGACCCCTTTCTCCAGGTAACTCCCCAGGAAGGAAGACTGTCCACGGAATGCTTAAAGCTACTTTGGAAGGAAGTATAGCACATGAAGAAATTTGCACATAAACCTTGAGTCCATATGTTTCATTCTAACAGAAAAAGAGGAAGCAGACGTTCAAGGGCAGTCTTTACACTGAGCATGTTGTAGGACCTGGCCAGTGTTTTTTCTCTTAAAACTGCTTTTTGGAATTTTACTTTGATTGGAGAGAGAGAGAGAGAGAGAGAGAGAGAGAGAGAGAGAGAGAGTGTGTGTGTGTTCTCTTGGGTGGCAATAACGTTAATATTTTCACAAGGAAGTTCTTCCCAGCACTGGGTGGTTGGGAGGCAATTGGAAGTCACCAGCCTGGGGACCCCTGGTGTTGCCTGCAAGCAACTGAACCAGTGAGGCGCTTCCCTGCAATCAGCCTGCTTCTTCTTTGTTTTTGCTGTTCAAGCATGCTTTGGATTGTAGAATCTCAAATTGGAAACTCAACATTAGCAATTCAAATCCAAAACTGAGCTTTTTAATGCTAAATACTTGTGGGTATCATTTGAGAAGATTGTCAAGTTAAACAATGTGGATTTTTCATATCTACAGCAGAGTGACTTTGCAGGCATTACTCAGTTAAGATCCAAGCCATGATATTCATCTTGTGCTCAGGCATTCAATCCAGAACGAGCAGAGTGTTTTGTAAATTCAGCATTTAGTTATCTCTCACCCATTAAGAGTAAGAAAAGCAAATATTCCTACCCTCCCCAACATTTATTCATGCCTGAAGCTAAGCAAGGAGAAAGGGAAAGGGTTTTAGAATTACAAATAAAACCTTTAAATTGTAGAAAATTGCTAATTTCATTTATGAAAGCTCTGCCTAACTTCTGCTGTATGTCCCAGTTGTTATTCAAATTTCTATCCCTAGTCAAAGAGAAAGCGAGAGAATAATCCTACTAGGAATTTAGTGTTTTCTTTTAGAGATCACACAAAATGTTGCATATTTAAATATGCAGATTTAATAGTACAGATTGGAAAGAAATGAAAAGTGGTTGTGTGTTTAGCCCCAGGAAGTTAGCCCAGATTAATAACCTGGCAAAGTTAAGGAGTGTCCATTTGCAAAATGGAGACAGGGAGGAAAGTGTATGTAATTTGCTTACCTAACAGGAAGGGACTGAGCAAGATTTTTAGAAACCTAGACGTTCCCCTAAATCAGTGACAACATTCTTTTAAGAAGCTTTCATTTCTTTCTGTGTAAAACAAAGTGTTTTCCTTTAGGTAAGCTTTGAAATTGTGTCCACTTTAAAAATTCAAATATAACTTTCTGTTTTAGCATATCACGAATATTCTCACATCCATAGAGCTCATGCCATGACAGAGAGGACGTGAGTGACGCTGGGTTTTAGTCTATCTACAAATGTGGAAAACACCCTCCCCTATCTCAAGCTAGAGCCATGGTATATTATATCTGTGTTGTGGAGTTGGCTTTTCTGAACCTTGTCCAATGAGCTTAACACACAAAAGGACGCTTCTTCCAAAGAAGTCACGTTTCCAAACCCACCAGTGTGTCTCTAGCGCCAAACTGACCCTGGCTTCGCAGGCTTACTTAGATTTATTCTTATACTCTCTCTTATTCTCTCTCTGTCTTCCTCTCTCTCTGTCTCTGTCTCTGTCCCTGTCTCTGTCTCTCTCTGTGTCTCTCTCACAGTATTTCGAGTTTAAAGAAGTGAATATTAGTGACTCTTGATTTATAATAATTGCTTGGAGAGATTGTCAGTATCAATTTCCAGTCTGCATGACACTTCATACCATTCAAGGAATTAGGTCAAAACTGTTCCATTGATAGAAAATTGGGCAAAATTATTCAAAATTTTAATTTTTAACAGCAAAAATTAATCTAACAGTAGGAGGTGGACTGAGAGAAGGAAAATTGGAATTTTGTGAGTCCATTTTAAAGACTGGGACATATCTTTATATCTAAGTAATGTTACATACCTAGGACACCAGGATGAATGCAGGAATCACAGTGTTGTGGGTACTTGCACCCAAGTATCAAAGGGAGAGCCCAGAATGCTGCAGTAGACAAAAAAGAAAACCCTTAAAAGTGATTCACTGGTCCCAATGAAGACCAGAGTTTCCAGTTTTGCCAGATTACCTGGTTCAACGACCACCCTAGGAAGGCAGGTTCACCTTATGTCATGCTAAAGAGATAAACTGAATGCCTGCTGCATTAATGCCAGGGTGAAGTTTTTCTGCCGGATCCCTGCTCCTCCACCCCCTTGTGCAGTCATCTTGGAACAGGCCACGGACTGTGGCTCTCAAGAAGCCTGCGCACTTTTCTGAATTTCTCAGAAAAGCATGACCTCTATTTTTCTTCTTTATTTCTTTTATAACCACGATTGCCCTGACACGCTGGGCTGCCTAACATTTCAGATATCTTTACATATCCCCTAAAGTTCCCCTCCATCACTGCCTTGTGGGTGCTGGTGGGCCAAGTGTCTGACCGTGCTGGTTCTAACCAGAGTCTTTATGGCATTTTCCCGCTTCCATTTTCATCATCAGGGCTGCAGCTGATATTTATGGCTTGCCTGCCCTGAGGATTTTTCTTCAAATTCAAATAAAACTGTCCTAGTGCTTCCGTTTGAGTCCATTTATAAATTCTTTTATGAACGGGCTAAGAGCCCTTAAGGGGGCCCAATTTCCCCCTGATTCATAGCAGGAAGCTAGAGATGTAGAATGTAGACCAGGTGCTGAGGGAGTTAAAGCAATGACTGGGGCTGACGCAGACACAGGGAACAGTTTAACAACCTGGGAGTCTGCACAGCTTGGGTTATGCACACCTCTCCCCTTCTAATAAAGCCCTTGTCATCCCAGCTCCTTCCCCTGCACGTTCTATGCACATACACTCCTCTCTGCACAATGCAACTAACAACCTCTGACACCCCCCACCCCCAGGCTACATATATCCACATCTCTGAGTGATGAGATAAGCCTCTTCTCCCTTTAATGACAAACTTGAGCAGTTTCTATTCAAATATATTCCTAATGTATCTAGGTACAAGGAACAGAAATGCTGATCCTCCCTGAACTGCTTTTGGTGTATGCACAGGGATACAAGCCTGTGTCCTCAAGCACACATTCAGGAAGAGTCTCTATTTGCCATATGCCCACGTGAAACTAGGCACAAGTAAAAAATAATCAGATACATTATGAGAAGGGGCATGCATGTAGGGTAGGAAAAATGAACAGGTGTTCTAATGTACCACCCAAGGAAGAACCACCCTCACTACAATGAAGTTTCCCTGCCACTCTTGAAAGTGTGAGTGAGCTTTTACTTCAATTCATTAAGTAACAGACCAAGAATCTGGAAATACCTAACTCTAGCCCTGACTACTAGTAGCAGAGTGATCCTAGGAGAAAGGCCATATGGGCTGCAAGCAGAATGGCCATGGGCCCAGGCTGCTCAAGACACACAGAGCCCTTATCAGGTCACCACGTTCCAGACACGTAACTTCGGGATCTAATTTGGTCTTGATGGGTTACAGTCTTGCTTCAATCTTAGCCCTGCTTCCTGTACCCCAATCCTTGTTTTAATATTGGAGTGTGTACTGTGTGCCCATGCATCTGGGAAATAAATAACTTGATTTCGATTCTGTAGAAGCTTGTCGTTAAGGACAGACTTCTGAAAATTAATACTGATTATCAATTTGAGTAGACTGCAATTTGCATAGATTAGCACAGCACACCTCTGACTGTGTCTCTGAAGGATTAAGTAAATGGAGAATCCCAAACTGAATGTGGATGGCATCATCCCAAAGATGGCATCAAGACGGAGCAGGAGAAACTCTACAAGTCCTTGCATTGTCTCCCTCTGCTTCCTGTCCACCATGAGGTAATGTGGGCTGTTCATCTGTAAGCTTCCTGTGCTGATGGACCAGAATCTCAGAAACCATGGAATAAGTAAACTTTTCCTCCCTCAAGATTTTTGCTAGGGTATTTTGTCATAGGGATGAGAACAAGAAAGTTAAATAACATAATATGGATCCAACAATGTTTCCCTAACAACCAGGCCTTTGGATTAGTTCCCATTTCTTTAATTGCATCATTTCATATTAAGGATTGTTACAGAACACATGTATACCTGCCAACCAGCAATGACATATATTAAAATTGTAATACTAATCATTGTTGTAGCAACCTCAGAAACTATTCCCAGGATTTTGTATACATGAAAAGATTCAAAATATTATTCACTAAATTATGTCACTCTAGCATTGAAGAGGAAAAATACGTACCATGCATTTAATGTTACTTAGTGTGCATTTAATATTGTTTGATAAACATCGTATACTTTAGGACACAGTAGTTGCCTTGTAATGACTTTCATGACAGACGTTTGCTAGGAGTTCTATTGGAAGTGTTTTCTAGGGCTTGTGAAGGAGGACGAAAGACCACAAGGCTATCTTAGGGATGAATGTGACAGTATCAGGTAGAATAGCTGTTTGCAGGTTTCCTGCTTCCTAGGCCACCTGCTATAAATTCTATTTTCAAGAATGTCTGAACCCTGCCTGCAGCATCTGCTTGTGTGAAGAGGCTTAATAACAAGAAAACTTTCCCTTCAGTGGTCTCAGTGCACATAAACATCTGTGCCAGACATCACATACATGAAAGTCTAAATTCACCAATGCTGTGTTAAGAAACAGCATGGGAACCCCTATAAAAACTGGATTTCTGTAACTTGGGGCCCAGAACTTCAGCATGAGGTCCTCTGGGACTTCTGGCATGAATAAAATCAGAGTTCTCTAGGTCTGAGTGAATGCTTAATCTCTCAACTACCTGATTTGTAATAGCATAAGGATTAATGTGAGCTGAATGCAAATCTGAAAAAACCAGACACAGATGGGCTTTCTGGTAACACCCTTTAACATGAGAATTCATCTATGAATGTGTCTCCTTCCCTCAGCTCTCCACACTCATACCAGGACACCCTAATCAAAAGAGAAAAGATTTAACCAAGATAGAGTTCTATAATCTTTATTGAGGTGACCTTTGTCATCTATTAATTAGTACCATGTATTTACCAATTAGTACTGATAGTTTGCTGCTCCAAAAAGCTTGAATTGTTTCTTACATCTTGACATGTTTCTACATGTCTTTAAAGATACTACACAAGCCTAAGGTGTTGCCATTTCATTAAAATATACATCATGGCTTCTCCTATATCTATCTATACTACACACATATATATATTTTTTGCCCAAATTATGTTTATTGACGAACATTAGTATTGACAATCAATTGCCCCTGTGAACCATTTTCATTGCCCTTATGAAAATGCTTACATTTATTTAAAATGTTGATATTCATCCTGTCATTGGGAAGATATTAAGAATAAAGTATTTCAAAATCCAATTGTTTTTCTTCCTGTTGTTATAGACAGTGCCAAAGGACACTTACAGCAGAAGTGGCAGAAACTGAGGCTAAGATTGTTGCTCAAATTTAAAAGCAGCTGAGTAGTGAAGGTAGTGCTCCATGTCTACCACGTACTGCCCACTGATTTTTGTTTATTCTTTTACAGACACAACTTTTTAAATTTATTTAATATTTATTTATTTATTTTATTTATTTGTGAGTTTTAGCCAAGAAACTGGCTGCTTTTCTTTGGGGTCTTTTTACCCTAACTGCATAGGTAGTTCCTACCTCCTATTCTCTTATCACACCATCCTCTGAAGAGGTTAGCCAGCTTGCAGATATGGAATCAGGATGCAGACCACTTTGATTTCCTCCATGCTCAACAGGGATGCAGGCTGAGGCAATTGGAGTACCCCTTCAGTGGGTATATTTAAAAGACTCCCAAATTGCATAACTCTTATCTCTGAGGGGAAAAGAAAGTCCTTGAACCATGAATAGGAGATGTGAAGAAGTAAAGGCAAGAATAATTAGCATTACAAGTTCTAGACAGGAAACTAGAAAAAAAGTCAGAACAGGGGAAATTTCAAATGTTTACATCAGAGTCCATTGGGGTTTCTTG
>NW_008337322.1:775804-788771 GCF_000622305.1 Nannospalax galili | reverse complement strand
GGAGTGGTTAGAATCAGTGTCAGTTCCCTCTCAAAGGCTTCTAGATGGGGGAGAAAACAAATTTATCCATCACTTTAGAACAATAGCTGGTTGTTTCTCTTAGCTACAGGTGGGCACTACAGTATTGGAAACCAAGATTTGAAGTCTTATATCTAAGCAACGCTTTCTGGTTAGGAACAAAATCATCAATGAGAAATAATTGTCTAAGAAATTTTTATGTAGACTTATGTCTAATGTCTGTGAAGTGTAATGCCTTGAACTCTTAAAGAAATATACTGATGACTTTACTCTTTGATTATTCTTTTCTTTTGGGTGTTTAAGACCATACAGTTGGCCCAAAATAAATAATTAATTTTTACACTTAAAGTCATCTGAGGATCTGTTCCTCTGGGGTCACATGGGCTTGGGAGGAACTCCTGGCTCCTTTCTTTTACCAGTTCCATTTATGTGAAGATAAGTCAAAGGTCCTGCTTGACCATGTCTGGCTTCACTTGGAAGCATGAATGAGATATTTTCTCTAAGTTGATCCTCCTCTTTATAGACTAGATACTAGTTCAAGTCCATCTTGTGGGGTCTCCATGTCCTTCCTGAACAAGAGGACAGGTGACTCACCTCAGTTACAGGACATTTTGATGGATGTTTCATAGTCCCCTGGAACTTAGTCGACCTTGGAGGGCAAGGAGCAAAATCTGTCCTTTAAGTCCCTCTGATCACATTAGTATAGGCCTCAGACTATGGCTGTTAAACATCCAATAAGGATAGTTCCAGCAGTCTGGTAATTTTAATGATCATGTGCTATGTAGACAAGGCTTGGGTACAAAACCAAATATTCTCAGATAAACACTCACTAGATACATATTTTGTTCCTTAAGCTAGTTGACTAAATTATGACCATAGAAATTTAAAGATTATGTGTATATTATTTTTTCTCATCCTTTATATATCATAACAAACGTACATAGAACTTCATCACTTGCTTAGGCTTTCTCATTTTTTCTGATGTTTTGGAGAATATCTCCATTCCCAATCCTTTTAACATCTTTTACATTCTTCTTTTCTTCTTCTTTTTTTAATAATTATGAGACATAGTAGCATTAACAAACAAAATTTCCATTTGTTATGAGACTTCTTTTCCTGGGATGCTAAGCAATGCTTATTCCCTTTTAAAGTTCTAGTGTCAAGCCAATGTTTGATTAAAGTTTTTATGGGGAACCAATGAATTTATTGCTCTTATCTACCGAGGTAACTGATGGGCTGTTGAGGTGTATGTATGACCTGAGGGTATGACACTGGAAAGGCTTTACCCGGCATGGGTCAGCCCTTTTCTTCCTAGCCTTCCCCAAATCCAGGAGACCATATGGATTAGGCACAAATTACATACAGTTGGCTGGGAAGAGTGACTGGATAATCCAGTGAGGATCCAATGACCCTGCTTGACCCTCCTTTAATGAATGAGCACAACCATCAACAAGCCCAATTGTGACGATGTTTAGCATCAGGCTCAGCTGAATTCATGATGATGGTAGTTATTTCATGCAGAAGGGACTGCTGTACAGCATCATTTTATTAAAAGGACTTGGAATTTAAAAATATTTCATGTTATGATCCACATATGAGGGAGAACATAGGTAGTTTGTTTTCTGAGTCTGTGTTACTTCACCTAGTGTAACAGTTTCTGGATCCATCCATTTACCTGCAAATTTCATTATTTCATCATTTTTTATTCCTGAATAGAACTCCGTTGTGTAACTATACCAGATTTTTGTTAGCTACTCCTCAGTTGAGGAACACTTAGGTTGCTTCCATCTCTTAGCTATTGTGAAAAGAACAGCAAAAAGCATGGTTGTACAAGTGTCTCTGTAATAGGATGAGTCCTTTGGGTATATGCCAAGGAGTGGTATAACTGAGTCACGTGGTAGGTTCATTTTTAGTGTTTTAAAAGTTCTCCACACTGTTATCCATAGAGGCTGCATGAGTTTGCAATCCCACCAACAGTGAATGAGCGTTCCCCTTTCTCCACATCCTTGCCAGCATTTGGTATCATTTGTTCTCTTGATTGTAGCCAGTCTGATTGGAGTAAGATGACACCTTAGGGTGGTTTTAATTTGCACTTCCCTAATTACTAACAATGTTGAACACTTTTTGAGATATTTCTTAGCCATTTTATTTCTTCCTTTGAGAACTCTGTTTAGATCTTTAGCCCATCTTTTAACTGCGTCATTTGGTTTTCTGATTCTTTGATTTTTGAGTTCTTTATATGTTCTGGATGTTAAACCTCTGTCAGATATGTAGCTGGTGAAGAATTTTTTCCCATTCTGTGTGTTTTCTCTTCACCTTTTTGATTGTCTCTTTTGCTGTACAGAAGCTTGTTAGTTTAATGAGGTCCCACTTGTTGATTGCTGGCCTCAATTCCTGGGCAACTACTCTCCGATTCAGAAAATCCTTTCCTACACCTGTGTCTTGTAAGTTACTGACAATGTTTTCTTCTAATAGTTTCAGCGTTTCCAGTTTCACATTGAGGTCTTTGATCCATTTGGAGTTGACTTTTGTGCAAGGTGAAAGGTAATGATCTAGTTTCATTCTTCAACAGGTGGAGATCCAGTTTTTCTAGCACTGTTTGTTGAAGATGCTGTCTTTCCTCCATTGTGTGTTTTTGGCAACTTTGTCAAATATCAGGTGGCTGAAATTGTGTACGCTCAGGTTTGGGTCTTCAATGATATTCCATTGATCTATGTGTCTATTTTTGTGCCAGTATCATGCTGTTTTATGACTATAGCTCTGTAGTATAGTTTGAGATCTGGTATAGTAATTCCCCCAGTTTTGCTCTTTGTGCTCAGGGTTGCTTTGTCTCTCCGGAGACTTTTGTGTTTCTATAGGAATTTAAGCATGTTTTTTTCTAATGCTGTGAGGTATGTCATGGGGATTTTCATTGGGATTACAGTGAATCTGTGTATTGCTTTTGGCAGGGTGGTCATTTTCACAATATCAATTCTTCCAATCCATGAGCATGGGTGGTCCTTCCATCTCCTGGTGTCTTCCTCAATCTCTTTCTTTAATGGTTTAAAATTTTCATTGTAGAGATCTGGTGTCTTTGGTCAGATTTATTCCAAGATATTTTATTTTACTTTTTTTGGCAGCAATTGTGAATGGGAGCATTTCCCTGTATTCTTTCTCCAGTAGCTTGTTACCGGTATATAGAAAGGCTAGTGATATTTGTAGAGTGGCTTATAACCTGGCACTATACTGCAAGTGTTGATCAGTTCTAGGACTCTTCTGGTGGAACTTATGGGATCTCTTAGGTACAGTATCATATCATCTACAAAAAGTGATAGCTTGACCTCTTCTTTTCCAATTAGTGCTCATTTAATTTCCTTCTCTTGTCTTATTGCTCTAGCAAGAGTTTCAATCACTATGTTGAAAAGGAGTAGAGACAGTGGACATCCTTGTCTGGTTCTTGATTTTAATGGGAATGCTTCCAGTTTTTCTCCATTTAGAATGATGTTGGCTGTGGGTTTGTTGTATATGGCTTTAATTTTGTTGAGGTATATTCCTTCCAGTCCAATTCCCTCTAGGACTTTGAACATAAATATATGCTGAATTTTGGGAAAGTTTTTCTGTATCTATTGAGATGACAATGTGGTTTTTGTCTTTGAGTCCATTTATATGATTAATGATGTTTATTGACTTGCATATATTGAAGCATCCCTGCATCTCTGGGGTAAAGTCTACATGATCATGATTGATGATCTTTTTGATGTGTGTCTCTATGTGATTTGTAAATATTTTGTTGAGAATTTTTGCATTTATGTTCATTAAGGGCATGGGTCTGTAGTTTTCCTTTTTGGTTGTCTTTACCCGGTTTTGGGTATTGGAGTGAGGCTGGCTCCATAGAAGGAATTTGCGAGTTCTCCCTCTGTTTCTATTGTGTTGAATAATTTAAGTAGTATTGATTGATTGGAGGTCTTCTTTAAATGTCTGGTGGAATTCTGCTGTAAATCCATCTGTGCCTGGCCATTTTTTAGTTGGGAGACTTTGTATTACCATTTCAATTTCCTTATATGTTATGGGTCTTTTAAGCTGTTGAGCTCTTCTTGGTTTAACTTTGGTGGTTCCCATGATTTTAGATAGCCATCCATTTCTTTTAGGTTTTCAAATTTAGTAATATATAAGTTTTTTAAATGTTCCCTTATAATCATCTGGCTCTTTTGTGTGTCTGTTGTGATGTTTCCCCTTTAATCTCTGATTTTTTTGATTTGGATTTGTTCATTCTTTCTTTTGGTTAACTGGGCTAAGGGTCTGTCTATCTTGTTTAGCTTTTCAAAGAACCAGCTCATAGCTCTTAGATTCACTGATTCTTTGTATTGTTTTTTTTTTGTTGTTGTTGTTGTTGTTGTTTTTGTTTGTTTCTATTTCATTAGCTTCTGCTCTGAATTTTGTTATTTCTTCTCTTCTGCTGGGTTTGAATTTCATTTGTTCTTATCTTTCCAGTGTCTTGAGTTGCAGTGTTAGGTCATTTATTTGGGCTCTTTCTAATTTTTTAATGTAGGCAATTAGAGCAATAAACTTCCCTCTTGTCTCTTTTTAAAGTGTCCCAGAGGTTGTGTTGTGCTGTATTGTCCTTTTTGTTGAATTTCAGGAATTCTTTGATTCCTTTCTTAATTTCTCCTTTGACCTACTCATTGTATAGGACTGTGTTGTTCAATCACCGAGAGTTTGTATATTGACTAGGGCTTTGTCCAGTGTTGATTTTGAGCTTTATTGCATTCTGGTCTGATAGAACGCATGGAATTATTTCAATTGTTTGTATTTGTTGAGGTTTGTTTTGTGGCCCAGCATGTGATCAATTTTTGAAAAAGTTCCATGGGGTGCTGAGTAGAAAGTGTATTCTTTGGTGCTTGGGTGGAATATTCAAAAGATGTCTGTTAGGTCCATTTGATGTATGGTATCATTTAATTCAGACATCTGTCTGTTTATTCTTTGTCCAGTTGACCTTTCTAATGGAGACAGTAGGGTACTAAAGTCCCACAATATTACTGAGTTGGGCTTAATCTGTGTCTTAAAGTTCTATAGTGTTGTTTTTACAAATTTGGGTGCACCAGAGTTTGGTGCATATATGTTAAGGATTGTAAGATATTCTTGGTTCCTTTGATCAGAATGAAGTGACCCTCCTTATCTCTTCTGATTAGTTTTACTTTGAAGTCTATTTTGTCAGATATGAGAATTGCAACCTCTGCTAGTTTCTTAGTGACATTTGGTTGGAATATTCTTTTCCATCCTTTTACCTTAAGGTAGTGCCTGCCCTTGAAGATGAGATGGGTTTCTTGCAGACAGCAAAGAGATGGATTTTGTATTTTAATCCATTCCTTTAGCCTGTGTCTTTTGACTGGGGAGTTCACTCCATTTATATTTAAGGTTATTATTGAAAGATGTGTATTGGTTGTCATCATTTTGATCGCTGTTTGTGTTCTCTGCCCAATTTTGTGTTTCCTTGATTATACCATTATTTTCTTTCATTGTCCCTGGGGTAGAATTGTTTCTCTCTCTGCTCTCTGTATTGCTTCAAGTATTCTTTGAAGGGCTGATTTTGTGGACATGTATTCTTTCAGGCTATTCATGTCATGGAAGATTTTTCTTTCTGCCTCAACTATAATAGACATTTTTGCTGGGTAAAGTATTCTGGGCTGGCATCTATTGTCATGTAAAATAATACATGTATAAATACCTTGGTCCAGGCTCTTCTGGCTTTCATAGTTTGCATTGATAAGTCAGTTGTAATTCTGATGGGCTTTCCTTTGTATGTGACTTGTTTTTCTTTTGCTGATCTCAGTATTCTCTCTTTGTTCTGTACATTTAGTGTTTTTACTATATGTCCTGGGGAGTTTCTTTTCTGATCCTATTTGGTGTTCTATGTGCTTCCTGTATTTGTATGGGGATGTCTTTCCTTAATTTGGGGAAATTCTCTTCTACAATCCTGTTTTTTTAAGCTCGTGTTATCCCCATTATCCTGAAATTCTTCTCCTTCCTCTATTCCTATGATCTGTAGATTTGGTCTTTTCATGGTGTCCCACCTCTCTTGCATATTCCATCCCTGTGTTTTATAAAATTTTCTATCATCTTTTCTTGAGTGGTGAGTTCTTCAACTTTGTCCTCCAGTGTTGATATTCTGTTTTCCATTTCATTCATGCTGGTGGTGAGGCTTTCCCCTGTTGTTTCAAGTTGGCTTATTGAGTTTTGCCCTTCCTTCTTCATTTCTGCCGAGTTTTCTTCTATTTTTCTATCTCTTTTGTGAATACATTCAGAAGTTTATCCCTGTCTTCTTTTAGTTCTTTGATTTGTTCATTCGTGTGTTCTTTAAATTTGTTGAATTCCTTCATCATGTTTATGATTGTTCCTTTAAATTCAGTGTCCTGGGTTATCCCTAGGGGGTTCTCCTTGTAGAACTCTTCTACAGGACTAGTGGAGTTTGGTGAGGACAAAGTGCTTTCTCTTTCCATTTTATTATTCTTCTGTAGTGATTTTGGCATGTGAATTTCTTTTGTTGTTTATAATTCTGATATGAGAATTAAGTTGAAGTATGCTTCTCTTTGTATTTCCGAGTGCCTAGATCATTTCTTTATTGGTTAAGTAAAGCTGGTTGTTACGTAGTTCAGGTTCTCTCAGGTTTATTTTGGAGGGAACTGATGGCTTCAGATCAGCTATTCAGGAGTACCCACAGAAGCCCAATTCAAGTTCTAGTCAGGTACACTCAGGCTTCCTTCACCACGTGAGGTAGGCCAGAGGGAGGCCAGAACTCAGCACTCTCTGGCAGTCTGCTGAGATCAGAGCAGATACACTGATGAAGGTTGGAACCCATCCTCTCAGGCTGTCTTCTAGGATCTCAGCCTTACCCTACCAAAGCCAGATCTGCCCTGGGGCCTTGGGAGGGATCTCACAAAATCCCAGGTAGGGGAATGGGTATGGTGCAATTAGGGCAAGCTCACCACCATGTGGAGGAATGATCGGGGGGGCTCTCAGGAAGTCCTCTGTGTTCTCAGGCCTTCTGCCAGAGGAAGGCCAGAGGGAGGCCAGAACTCAGCACTCTCTGGTGATCTCACTACATATATTTTTGAAAGTTTACATTTGGGCCAGTGTGGTGACACACTTTCATTAATCCCAGCACTTGGGAGGCAGAAGCAGGTCAATCTCTACAAGTTTGAGGCCTGCTAGTCTACTTATGAAGTTTCGAGCCAGCTGGAGCAACACAGTGAGACACCATCTCAAAACAACAACAAAAATCCTTATATTTTCTTTCTAGTCATTAATCTTTGTTTTTTTCTAATCGCTAAAGTCTCCTCAAAAAAGCCAATGAAAAAAGTTTTTCCCTTCCTATGTGTGCTGGATCACTTTAGTTGTCCAAGTGACACACCTCAGTAGAGGGTACCTAGGTTGAGAAATTTCCTTCACTGGATTGGCCTGTATTCATGTCTGTGGAACGGTATCGTCATTCTTGAATGATGTGGGAGGGCCCAGCCCATTATGGGAAGTGCCACCCTGGGAAGGTGATCTTATATTGTATAAAAAATCAGGCTCAGCAGGGGCATGGGAGCAAGTCAGTAAGCAGCGTTCCTCCATGGTCTGTGCTCCAGGTTCCTGCCCTGAGGTCCTGCCTTGGGTTCCCTTGGTGATGGACTGTGCTTGTAACACTTTACTCCCCAAGTTGGTATTGG
Organism: Nannospalax galili; assembly: GCF_000622305.1. Lineage (NCBI taxonomy): Eukaryota > Metazoa > Chordata > Mammalia > Rodentia > Spalacidae > Nannospalax > Nannospalax galili. Next base: position 781,065 of record NW_008337322.1, on the reverse strand, counting down.
TCAGAGAGTTTTGTCACAGAAATAGAGAATCTAACTAAGATTCTATGTGTGCATGCAGGCAAGTATCTCTTCTCAATATTTCAAAAATTGAGTCTTGTGAATGAATTATTAGTAGGCAAATCCACAGGACCAAGTATCTAAATGTAATAAGTAGCTGTGTTACAGCATCACATTTAAATAAGTGACTAAGCCCCACCCAGTGAGAAGTTTATAGAAGTCTATATACCTTCACAGGAAAGATAATAGGGATATGGCACCTTAGGCATGAATTAAGATAATTGGACCCCAAAAGAGTAGGCAGTGATCTGTGCTGATGATGCAGATCTTAACTCCTCTAAGATCTATTCATTCTTCCCTGAGGTTAAGATTTCTGACATCTGAATGTGATACAGAACTCATATCTTCTAAGATTTGCTACATCTCAAACAACGGGTGAGATTTCTGAGGATGGGCTGCAGTGTGGGTCTCATCTCCTCTAAGATCTGTGCAGTTTTCCCTGATGAGTGATATTCCTAGATAGGGACCTCCTGACTCTTTCCTTTTGTAGAATCGTTCATTATGATAGCAGTGAAACTCTTTGCCAAATCTAGAGTTAGGTTGAATGTGCTGTTTTGTTGTTTTGTTTTCTTTTGAGATGTTCTTGTGACACCCATGCTTGAACACACTATGTAAGGAAGGATGACCTTGGATTCTGATCCTTGGACCTCTGCATCCACGTTCTGGGATTGTAAGCATGTGATGCTACACATGGTTCACACCATTTTGGAGAAAAAAGCCCAGATCTTCTGCATGCTGGGCAAGTTCTGTACAATGCAGGTAAGTTGACTATCCCTTTAATTTGACATAAAATACTGTTTTTAGTGTTCTCAGTGATATTAATTTCATATATTTGCTGGAATAACTAGAAACTTCCTAAGAATCATCAAGAACACAAAAGCTAGTTTGACAGAATAAGCAAATCATTTGTTTTCAAGTTCTTTTGCGAGAAGCTGTGAAGGAAATCAAATCGAGAAAGAACACTGTAGCCTGCTTAAAGGCAGTGTGAGCGCTGAGGTAGAGACATGGATTGAGGAAGGTGAGACGGCTGCCCCAGGGCTTCTTTGCCAGTGACGGAGGCTCCCTCAGCCCTGCTCCTCTTAGCTTGAGAAGCTACCCGCTCCTTCGAGGCCACTAAAGCCACCTCGAGCCAGAGGGTTTCAGGTTGTCTTATGAGTTCAAAGAATGAAATTCAGGGACCACAGAGGGTGAGTTTTAGAAAGAAGTATTTTATCATCGAGAGCTGAGGAGAGAGAGCGAGGGCAGAGCTCCAGGACAGCAGGAGTGGTCCTCGGGAGCCGCTTCCACTGAGCCTGGTTGCCTTGGAGTTCAGAAGGCTTTAGTGGATAGAGGAGGGAGGGAGGGGATGAACCGATGAGTCCGGTTCTTATCCCGGTTATCCAGGTCCCTCAGGTTTTCTGTCATGTCTTCAATATGGCTTCTAGAAACAGAGCACTGCTTTAGGGATGTAGGACAAGGGAAAACAAGAACAAACCGGACCGCTTCTCTGCCGTGGGTGGAGCGCAGAACCAGAAATATTTCTGGCTCAGGTAGGTCTGGGATCTCTGGTCTCAAGCAAGGATCAGTGTTCTGGGGAACCCAAGGACACTTCCAGGTTTTAGCCAACAAGAAGTCAACACTTTTTCCTTTTGGGATCTTTTTACCATAAACTACCTACCCTATTTCTTTCTCCAATTATCAGAACCTTCAAGCGTTCCCTTTGTTTTCTCCAAGCAACAGCCAAATTGTGCTAGAAGGAGTCAGGCTGGGAAAGCATTTTACTTTTCTGTTTCTATGGAACCTTGAAAAACCGGTCCTTCCACCCTCTCCTTTCTCCATCATCTTAGATGCGTATTGTAGTTTACATCAGTCTGAGAAACTGAGCAGAGTAAAATAAATACACGTCTACATGAGGAATGGAGTCTTCTTCCATTCCCATCTTATATGTGAGGAGTGTGTCCCTTGTCCCTTGTTGTAGCCTGTAGATCAGAATACAATGTCTCAAAGTATGATTTCAGGAGAACAGAATATGCCAATCGAGGTATGCTTTTTTCCTTAAGAATTATTTGGAGCTGACTTTTTTTTTCCGAGAACTAGCAGAAAGAAACAAACTCTGAATATGTCCTAGGTACTATTTTGTAAGGTAAAGTTCCATTTGTAAAATAACTCTCCATTTACAAGGGAGTCTTCCCTGTACAAGGTGGAGAAAAATGACATTAATCTTCTTAAAGAAAATAGTAGCCTACATGTGCATAATAGACTTTCCAAGTGTTTACTAAGCTTTTTAAGGTCACCATATCTTCAAGTGGCCACCCCACATCTTTCTTTATTTTGAGTAGAAAGCTGTTGATAGAAAATACAGTGTTACAATTATCAAGAAAGGCACTTCTGAAAGCTGGTCAGGAGAGTGGAGACTCTGGAGTCTCCTGAGTGGAGACTTGACTTTCCATTTTGTAAAGAGATAGGCTGAACACCTAATATATTAACGGAATGATGAGCTTTTCCTTCTGAGAAACCCCATCCCCAGTACAGCACTTAATGACTCACCCCAGACATATAGATTTCTATAAGTCTTCCTCTGTGTGTGTGTGTGTGTCTGTGTGTGTGTGTGTGTCTCTGTGTGTGTGTCTGTGTGTGTCTTTGTGTGTGTCTGTGTGTGTTTCTGTCTGTGTGTGTGTATGTGTGTGTGTCTGTGTGTGTCTGTGTGTGTGTGTGTCTGTGTGTGTGTCTGTGTGTGTTTCTGTCTGTGTGTGTGTATGTGTGTGTGTGTGTGTGTGTCTGTGTGTGTGTGTGTCTCTGTGTGTGTGTGTGTGTGTGTCTGTGTGTGTGTGTCTGTGTCTCTGTGTGTGTGTGTCTCTGTGTCTCTGTGTGTGTGTCTGTGTGTGTGTGTCTGTGTGTGTCTGTCTTTGTGTGTGTGTGTCTGTGTGTGTGCTGTGTGTGTGTCTGTGTGTGTGTGCTGTGTGTGTGCTGTGTGTGTGTCTGTGTATGTGTGTGTGTGTGTGTGTCTGTGTGTGTGTGTCTGTGTCTCTGTGTGTGTGTGTCTCTGTGTCTCTGTGTGTGTGTCTGTGTGTGTGTGTCTGTGTGTGTCTGTCTTTGTGTGTGTGTGTCTGTGTGTGTGCTGTGTGTGTGTCTGTGTGTGTGTGCTGTGTGTGTGCTGTGTGTGTGTCTGTGTATGTGTGTGTGTGTGTGTGTCTGTGTGTATGTGTGTGTGTCTGTCTGTGTGTGTGTGCGTGTCTTTTTTTCTGCTTCTTTTCTAGCAATGCTTTCCCTAATGCTCTGGGCTGTCTCATCACCCTTAGTTTCTTTACATTTTCTCTACAGCTCTTCTCCTCTCCCAGACATGAGGCTGCTAGCCCATCACATGTCTGCTCTCCATGCTGGCTCAAAACCAGCATGGCTTTATGGCTTTTTCTTCTCCTTTTCATTTTCCTCCTCAGAGTAGCTGCTAAAATTCATAGCTTGGCTGCCCTGAAGATTTTTCTTCCAAACTCTAATAAAATTGTCCTAAAGCTTCCATTTGAGTCCATTCTTAATTTCTTTTATGAATGAGACTAGAACTCTTAACAGGGGACCTCATTTTCATCTGGATCATCTTGTTCTAAAGGGAATAAGAGTTTACTTTGAAACAAATATGAATAACCATGTCCTGTGAGCACATAAGTGGGTTGCTTTGAATGACATGCTCTGTAATAGCATGAGAGGCACAGGGGAATGCCACATCACATAGTAACGGTGTAATTCAGAGTCCTCTATTAATAGCCGGTGGTCAGAGAATGGACTAATGCCCAAAAGAACACTCAACCTGCTAGGAGGAGCAGGGTAGATTTTATAAAACTTAAAATCACAATTATTTCATGGCAGGATCAAAGTCCAAAAAACATAGCTGCAACAGATCACCCTTACACCAGACCAGGGGTAAGTCAGTTAGCAAAGAGGTTTCAGTTTTAAAAGTTTCTGTTAGGAAAAAATAAGTTTATCAGAATGCAGAGACAATGGGCTCCATGGAGATGCAGTTATAGCTGAGAGGGAGGACATGCTTTCTGGGTGTGCTGCCTGGCTACTTGTGAGTTTCCCAGTATTGTAGAAACAATGGACTCCCTGAAACCACCTGAATGAGACCTTCTGCCTGGCTGGCTACAGTGGGAACGGCTGGGTAAAAACACAGGGTGAAGCACATGTAACAGGAACAAAATGGATTTAGTTTTACCATTTCAGTTTCACATTGAAAGAGGTTGTATAAACTTACATAGTCATAAAATGAAATAATGCCATCAACTAGTGTATTTGCCAAATACATTGATGGGGATGGGGACTTTAGGTTACAGCAAAGCAGGGAAAACGTTCCGCTACATTTCAGATCTTATCTGATGATGGTCTCAGCTTTAAGGTTGGTTGAACCAAATGATCTGCCATGTTAATAAATTCCAAGTTTTATGTAATAGTCACAAGGATATTCATTTAGATGCAGAGGTTGTCAAGAAATGATTATTAAGAGGACTAAAGAAAGCCAAAGCTAATTTCCTTGTCTCCACAGTTTTGAAATTGTAATCAATCAGAATCTTGAACACAGGTGTAACGTCTTTAGAAAACTTCAGTTCAAAGATGGTGAATGATTTGGAATTTGAAACTGAAATGCCCAAGCAGATTCCATTTTATTCCAGCTGACCTTCGCTTTATCCTGTGTTCCTGCTAGTTGCCCCCTCTGCCCCTGCCAGCCCTACCCCACCGGGAGGACGGCCCCATGGAGGCTGCATTTTAGGGAGTACTTTGTTTCCACAATGCTGGGAAACTCAGATTCAGCCTGGCAGAATGTCCTCTCCCAGCTATACCTGCAGCTCCAGGGAGCCCGTTGTTTCTATAGTTCTGAGAAACTAGTTCCACCCCTCCCACCAGCCCATTGTTTCTATAGTTCTGAGAAACTAGTTCCACCCCTCCCACCCAAACCAGAACAAAGAAACTTGTTGTTAGCTGAAGACTTTGTTAACTGACCTGCCGCTCTTATAGTGTAACCATGGTTATTGACTTTGCATGATGTAATTGTGTGGTTTTTGTTTTTGTTTTTTTTTTTGACTTTTACATTAAATCTTTTTAAAGACAGGGTCTCCCTGTAGCCCCAGCTGGCCTGGAGCTCGCTATGTACCAGGTTGGCCTTGAACTCACAGAGATCCTCTTGCTTCTGCCTCCCAAGTGCTAGGATTAAAGGTGTGTGCCACCACGCTCAGCCC
>NW_008337322.1:773651-775528 GCF_000622305.1 Nannospalax galili | reverse complement strand
CCTCTTTTCCTGGGGATGCTAAGCAATGCTTATTCCCTTTTAAGGTTCTAGTGTCAAGCCAATTGTTTGATTAAAGTTTTACTGGGGAACCAATGAATTTATTGAGCTTACTTACCAAGATAACTGAGGGGTTGCTGAGGTGAATGTATGACCTGAGGGTATGCACACTGGAAAGCCTTAACCCAGCATGGGTCATGCCTTCTCTTCCTAGCCTTCCCCAGATTGTATACTTTAACCCTCCCCAAATCCAGGAGGCCATGTGTGATTAGGGTCAAATTACATACACTTGGCTGGGAGGAGTGGCTGGACAATGTGGTGAGTGTCTAAAGACCCTGCTTGGCCCTCCTTTAATCAATGAGCACGACCATCAACAAGCCAAATTGTGACGATGTTTAGCGATCAGGCTCAGCTGAAGTCATGATGATGCTAGTTATTTCATGCAGAAGGGACTGCTGTATAGCATCATCTTATTAAAAGGACCTGAAATTTAAAAAGATTTGGTGCTGGAAGCCACATATGAGGGAGAACATATGTTGGTTGTTTTTTGTTTGTTTGTTTGTTTGTTTGTTTTTCTGAGTCTGTGTTACTTCACTTAGTATAACAGTTTCTAGATCCATCCATTTACCTGAAAATTTCATTATTTCATCTTTCTTTACTGCTGAATAGAACTTCATTGTGTAAATATACCACATTTTTGTTAACCACTCGTCAGTTGAGGGACACTTAGGTTGCTTCCATCTCTTAGCTATTGTTAAAAGGGCAGCAACAAACATGGCTGTACAAGTGTCTCTACAATAGAATGAGTCCTTTGGGTATATGCCAAGGAGTGGTATAACTGGGTCATATGGTAGGTTCATTTTCATTTTTATAAGAGTTCTCCACACTTTTTTCCATAGAGGCTGCACGAGTTTGAAATCCCACCAGCAGTGAATGAGTGTTCCCCTTTTTCCACATCCTCGCCAGCATTTGGTATCATTTGTTCTTTTGATCCTAACCAGTCTGATTGGGGTAAGATTATCATCTTTTATTATCAACTTAGGGTGGTTTTAGTTTGCATTTCCTTGATTACTAATGATGTTAAACACTTTTTGAGATGTTTCTTAGCCATCTTTATTTCTTCCTTTAAGAACTCTCTTTTTAGATCTTTAGCCCATCTTTTAATTGGGTCATTTGGTTTCTCAATTCTTTGTTTTTACGTATTTATATATATAAACGTCTGTCAGATGTGTCACTGGTGAAGATTTTGTTCCCATTCTGTGGGTTTTCTCTTCACTTTTTTTATTGTTTCTTTTGCTGTACAGAACCTTTTTAGTTTAATGAGGTCCCAGTTATTGATTGCTGACCTTAATTCCTGAGCAACTCCTGTCTAATTTAGAAAATCCTTTCCTACACCTACATCCTGTAAATTACTGCCAATATTTTCTTCTAATAGTTTCAGGGTTGCCAGTTTCTCATTAAGGTCTTTGACCCATTTGGAGTTGACTTTTGTGCAAGGCAAAAGATAAGGATCTAGTTTCTTTCTTCAACAGGTGGCGATCCAGTTTTGCCAGCACCATTTGTTGAAGATGCTGTCTTTCCTCCATTGTGTGTTCTTGGCACCTTTGTCAAATATCAGGTGGCTGAAATTGCGTGTACTCAGGTTTGGATCTTCAATGATGTTCCATTGATCTATGTGTCTGTTTTTGCACCAGTACCATGCTGTTTTTATGACTATTGCTCTGTAGTATACTTTGAGATCTGGTATAGTAATCCCCCCAGCATTGCTCTTTGTGCTCAGGGTTGCTTTGGATATCCAGGGTCATTGTGCCTCCATATGAATTTAAGGATGGGTTTTTCTCTGATGCATGTTATGAGAATTTTGAGTGGGATTGCATTGA
>NW_008337322.1:743104-771260 GCF_000622305.1 Nannospalax galili | reverse complement strand
GGATCTTTTTTCTAATTTTGTAGAGTATGTCATGGGGATTTTGATTGGGAGTGCATTGAATCTATATATTGCTTTTGGTAGGATGGTCATTTTCACAATATTAATTCTTCTAATCCATGGGCATGGGCGGTCCTTCCATCTCCTGGTGTCTTCCTCAATCTCTCTATTTAACCAATTAAATTTTTCATTGTAGAGATCTTTGGTGTCTTTGGTCAGATTTATTCCAAGATATTTTAATTTTTGCAGCAATTGTGAATGGGAACATTTCCCTATTCTTTGTCCAATTGATTGTTATTGGTATATAGAAAGGATACTGATTTTTGTGGATTGATTTTATAACCTTCCAGGTTCTGGCCTCCCTCTGGCCTCCCTCTGGCTTCCAAGTACAAGAGGGCCTGAGAACCCAGGGGACTGACTACCTGACAGCTCCAGGATCCTTACTCCATGTGGTGGTGAGCTTCCCCTAATTGCACCATACAATCCCCCTACCTAGGATTTTGTGTGGCCCCTCCCAAGGCCCCAGGGCATATCTGGCTTTGGTAGGCTAAGGCTGAGATCCTAGCAGACAGCCTGAGAAGGTAGGTCCAGACCTCCATTGGTGTAGCAGCTGGGATTTCAGCAGACTGCTAGAGAGTGCCCAGTTCTGGCCCCTGTCTGGCCTCCCTCTGGCATAGATAGGGCTAACAATGCATGGGACTGCTTGAGAGAGCCTGGATCCTGCCTCCACATGGTGAAGGATGCCTGATTGTACCTCACTGGAACCTGAATTGAGCTTCTGTGGGTACCCCTGAATAACTGATCTGAAGCCATCAGTTCCTTCCGAAATAAACCTGAGAGAACCTGAACCCTGTAACTGCCAGCTTTACATAACCAATAAAGAAAGGATCTAGGCACCCGGATAATACAAACAGAAGCTACTTCAACTTCATTTTCATATCATAAACATAAACAACAAAAGATATTCACATGCCAAAATCACAACAAAAGAATAATAAAATGGAAAGCCAAAACACTATGTCCCCACCAAACCCCACCAATCCTGTAGAATAGTTCTACAAGAAGAACCCTCTAGAGATAATGCAGGACACTGAATTTAAGAGAAAAATCATAAACATGATCAAGGAATTCAATGAATTTAAAGAACACACAAATAAATCAAAGCCCTAAAAGAAGATAGGGATAAATTTCTGAATGAATTCACAAAAAAGATTGAAGAACACTCAGGCAGAAATGAAGAAGGAAGTGCAAAGTTCAATAAGCCAACTTGAAACAACAGGGGAAAGCCTCACCTCTAGAATGAATGAAATGGAAAACAATATCAACACTGGAGGATAAAGTTGAAGAATTGGACCACTCAAGCAAAGAGTATGAAAATTTTAAAAAACACAGGAATGGAATATGTAAGCAATGTGGAACACCATGAAAAGTCCAAATCTATGGATTATAGGAATAGAAGAAGGAGACAAATTTCAGGTTACTGGTGTTGACCATATCCTTAAACAGGATTGTAGAAGAGAATTTCCTGAAATTAAGGAAAGACACACCCATACAAATACAGGAAGCACATAGAACACCAAATAGGATCAGAAAAGAAACTCCCCATGACATAGAATAGTAAAAACATGAACTGCACAGAACAAAGAGAGAACACTGAAAGCAGCAAAAGAAAAACAAGTCACATACAAAGGAATTACAGCTGACTTACCAATGCCCAAACTGGGCGAAGACACAACCAAAAGAGAACACCGTAGACCCGTATCCTTAATGAACAGAAATGCGAAATTCTCAACAAAATACTTCAAAGCTGCATACAGACACACACCTAAAAGATCATACCATGATCAAGTAGGCTTTATTCCAGAGCTGCAGGGATGATTCAATAGACAGTAAACATCATTAATCCTATAAATAGACTCAAAGACAAAAACCACATTGTCATCTCAATAGATGCACAAAAGGCTTTTGATAAAATTCAGCATGTTTTTATGTTCAAAGACCTAGAGGGAACTGGATTGGAGGGAACATACCTCAACACAATTAAAGCCATATATAACAATCTCACAGCCAACGTCATTCTAAATGGAGAAAAACTGGAACCACCCCCATTAAAATCAAGAACCAGACAAGGATGTCCACTATCTCCACTCCTTTTCAATATTGTGCTTGCAACTCTTCCTAGAGCAATAAGACAGGAGAAGGAGAAGAAAATTAAAGGAGTACTAATTGGAAAAGAAGAGTTCAAGCTTTCACTTTTTGCAGATGATACGATTCTATACCTAAGAGAGCCCAAAAGTTCCACCAGAAAACTAGAACTGATCAACACTTTCAGTAATTGTGGTTTTATGCTTTAAAAACCTCTGTCTCTTCTCAGAGTCAACTGTTCTTTCGGGTATGACCCAGTCTTGACTGCTGGCTAATTAAAGGATTCTTAATTTGACCATCAGTGTGTGGCATCCCTGTGTCTTGCATTAGGTATGATATTTGGAAGGCCTACGAGCTCATCACTCAAGTGTTCAGCTTTACTCCTGATCGTCCCAGCTCTTTGAATTTTTACAGGGAGGCACCCTGAGATGTTCCAGGGCCCTGTGACTCATAGCAGGGTCAGAGGGTCCTGGAATGACTACTGCGTGTCCCTCAAACCAAAACTGACTGAGTCCTTCTCCTCCTCCTAGGAGGTAAGTTCTGACATTTCTGATTTGGAGCTCCTATTTCTGGTCTGGTTGGGAAGTGTGCTCCTAATAAGGATACCTCCCCTGGACTTAATAAAAAAGTCAAGATGTTGACTTAGAAGGTGCTATCTGGGAGCAACATGCATTAATAAAGAACCATTCTACGGCATTCCATACATTTCCGTGTATATATCTGACTGTGTGAGAGTGCGTAATTGGGCAGTTCAGCATTCTGATCCACACTGCACTGTAGACCCACTGCTCCAGCTGGGAATCTGACAGCTCCCCCTGACTTCCTCACACCTCCCACAAATGGATCTGGAAAGTGTTAAAATGAAACGACTAAGGCCATGTTTTTCGTGCTAGTGGAATACAATGATCTGCTGGTCCTCCTTCCTGAGTTCTGTGGTTGTTCAGAAGCTGCTGCTACTGCATTTGTCTACTGGGGGCACTTGTCCTTCAGGTCTTGGCATGGGCCCTGTCTTAGGAATTAATGTCAGGATCCTGGGCCCTCCACAGTATGACTGAGGAACCCTATCATAGAAGGGCTCCCCCATCCATCTGAACTGTGAAAGAGGGTCCTGGGATATCTCCCTAAGTGCCAGTTACTTAGTGCTTTCTTATTACCCACATTGCTATGGGTGTATACAGGTATTGTGCCAAACTCCAGCCTTCCTCCTCATCTTTTCTGTCCTCAGTTCTAATCCGGTCAGGGTCCCCAAGAGGCATGCAGGACCTGTGGCTGGGGTGACCATGGGGACTGACTGCTGCTGCTTCTAAAACCTTGGAAAGGTGCCCACCATGTGCCTTTCTTGTTATGATGATTCTGCTCTGTGTCTCCTACCCCCCATGTACACAGTCACTGTCCAGGGGATCCAGGATGTGGCATAGAGGGTCCTGGGTTGCACAAACACAAGGTCTCTTTTCCTTTCTTCCCTCTCAAGAGTTGAGAGGCTCCCTGCCTCTACTGCTCCTGGTTGCATCCCCTCCTAAGGGCTCCTATTATTCCAGTGTGAACCCAAATCTGGTCAATCCTCCATTTTCTGAGAAGCCTCAGGTCCTGAGCACTGGATACTTTTCACCAAATCTTCTAGTGGGAATCAGGGAGGCAGCTGCCCCTTAAAAGAACCCCACAAATCTATCCAAATCCACCAAGCTTCTTGGGGCCTAAAGAGTTTCCCAGGGTGATTCTTGAATTCTTGCAGGAAGCCTTTAATCTTCTGGCTCCAGAGAACCGACTGAATACTAAATTTGCTCTTTGTTACCCAGTCAAAATTCCTCCACACTGTTTGGGGAAGCCCTTCAAAAAGACGTGACAAGCTTCAGGACCTCTTTTCCTGAATTGACACTGCTCTAATATATGGATGACCTTCTGTTATCTGCTGCTGACCCAGACACCTGCCTGTGAGACACTGGAGACATGTGCTAACTATGGAAGTCCCCGGGGTGCCATGTCTTTACGAAGAAAGCTCAATTTTGCCAGACAGAAGTCTCCTACTTGGGGTACACCTCTCCCCATGTATTGGAGACCCTCCTCTGTGAAGCAAATGACTGGTGGATGTGCCAGATTTTGCTCTATGGGCAGCCCTGTCTTACCTTCTCAGCCATTCAGAGCCTCAACTCGACAACAGTGATGCTTGCTGATTATCTGGAGGTGTCCCTATGTGACTGTGAAGATCTACTGGATATCTTCTAGACCAGTCACCTGCACATCTTGGATACTCCTACCTGGGTGTAGACGCTGACTTGTTCATGGATAGAAGCAGTCTTGTAATAGAGGGTACCTGGAAGTCCGGAGCCACTGTGGCCACCCAGTGGGTATCATTTGGGCCTAAGCCTTGCCACAGGGCACTTCTGCACCAAACATTAAACACACTGCCCTCACTTTGCCTTCATTTCCATGCCATGATCTATAAGGAAATGGGACTCTGACACTCTCGTGGCATAAGGCCAAGTGGCCCAGTGGGCTGCCAAACTCCCTGTTGCACAATCTAGAACAATCTTTCCTGAAGACCTTGCACACCTTCTTATGGACCAGTTTCCAGACTGACTGAGCTACTTTCCTCTAAATGCCAGATTCCACAAGTTTCAGAATTGGCCACCCACGTGGCCTTTTGATACTTGGGTACAAATATCTGCTGGTATTTATGGACACATTTTCCAACTGGTAAAGGCCTTCACTACAAAAGGAAACCAGCTTAAGTGTGGTAAAGAACTTCTTACATATGGGCTGTGTCTGGCTATTGGAAGATTAAATCTACCATCTCTAAATTAATCTCAGAGACCACTGAAAACTGAAGCAACCTCCTGCCCCTGATCCTCTTTTGAGTTCTTAATGCCTAGATTAAGGGACATTATTCTGAAAAAAAATTTCTTTAAGTTTTTCCAGGCTCTCCAACAAGGCCAGGCTGCAGTCCGTTCTGATGTCTGAGACATCCTCCTGGTTCCATCTTCTGCACCCTGACGTCCGTTCTGCTGTAGAGACTTGGCGTACCTCAAAAATCTCCAGAAGGACTTAACTCCCACATAGAAAGTACCTCACACTGTCATTCTCACCACACTGTGAGCAAGGCTGACAAAAAAAATCCCTGCCTGGTTCCACCATTCCTGTGTCAAGCCTGCTCCAGACCTAAATCGAGAATGAACCATCACTCCTGAACCGTGCTGTTTCAAGCTTAGACTCTCTCGAGCATAAGACTATTTAACTGCCTCATAGCCCTCTGCTACGCCTCATTGCAGACCTGCCCTTTTACCCTTGCCTTTGCTGATCATAAGTTTCTTTCCAGCCCCACCGGAACCTATCCTCCCCAAGGCGTGGTCCTATTCATGACTGTGTTGGTTACTGTTCTGTTGCTGTGATAAACATGGTCACCAAGGGAACTTATAAGAGGAAGAGTTTATTTAGCTTATGGTTATGAAGGGGTTAGAGTTCCTCATGGTGGGGAGGCCATGGCAGCAGAGGTGGCCGGAGCAGGAGCAGAAAGCAGAGGTTTACATCTTCAAGCAGGCACAGGAAGCAGAGAGTGACTGGAGACCAACAAGGTCTAAGACCTCTCAGTGCCTGCCCCCAGTGACATGCATCCTCCAGCATGGCCACACCTTGTAAGACCTTCCAAAACAGTGCTACCAAATAGGGACAAAATGTCCAAATGCTTGGAGCCTATCAGGGAAGTTCTTATTCAAACCACCACAAGAACCAACCTAAAAACCTTCTGTCCCCAGTACTTGGTAAAAAGTAGGAGATGGAACCTCCAAGGCTCAGGAAAGGAAGAATTCTGTCTACGCAAAGGACAGTTCATTGACTTCAGGAACCAGGACATAAATGAATTTTTCTGTCCAATTGATCCTGTGTCACCATAACCACAAATAGGGGAGGGCCAAATGATACCAACCATTTGGAAGAGGCCCCTTTTGGTCCAGGACAGCGACTTCATCTTCATCTGGGTACAGCAGCCAAATAACTATGTCTGGGAAACTGGGTCAACATTGGGTCTCTAATTGTACATAACTGGGTATGCCAAAGCAGTTTTGTGCACCATCCAATGACACACCCTCGACCAATGGGTCTCACCAAGACCAATTGGGCCTATAGTCCATTTAGGAGAACACTTTTTATCTCTGACCCATAGTTAATTAACTCTGCCCCCCTCTCTCCAGCTCCACTCTGTTGCCCCATGGAACCAAAAACTGATACCCAGCAATCCCGTAGCTTATTTCCCATGTTAGGAGGAATGCCTTATGCTTAACCACCCCTAAATAAAACCTCTGAAAATCTCCCTTCTCAGTGTCCTGTAATAATGTTCTCACTTCCAGCCCATCTGCCTTACAAGCTTCCTTTGCATAATATAGGACCTGGTTAGCCTGCGTATCTGGACTCACTTGATGCATTATTTCTGATGGATAAAAGAGGATTCCAACTCTGTGTCACAGTTCATATTCTTCCCCACGTATATGCCTACTGGACTTGGAGGGTACCTGTGTCATGTTTCCTCCAGGTCTAAAGCATTTTCATAAGCAAACAGGACCCTTGTTGATGCCTGCCCTGGTGGGACTCAGCATAGTCAGAGCTATAGCCCTAGGAACAGCTGCCTTGGCAGAAGGAGGACTTGGAATGCCCCGAATGTTTAAAGGATTAATGAGAACCTGGGACACCTGCCGTCCTCCACCAGCATGCTGCACAATCAGCACGTCCTTGACTAAGATGGTTTTCCAAAAACGAATGGAGTTAGACTTCCTGTTCATGGCCTGGGTGTCTAAGCCTTAGAAGAAGTTTGCTGTTTCTATGTAAATAAATCAGCCCTCATTAAGGACACCTTACAAAAGGTCGGATAATGTCTAGATGAGCACTAGACAAAGAGAGGCCAACAGTTCCTGGTTCCATTTCGGGTTTTACTGGTATCCACGGCTGACCACCTTCCTTATAGGCATCACAGGCCTTCACATCCTCTGCCTCCTGGGCCTGGTAATTGGTCCTTGCCTAGATAACTGGTTGTTGAACTTTGTCAAGCAATGGATAACCTCTGTCAAATTAATGTACCTGAGAGCACAGTACTATCACCTACCATCTGAAGATACTGAGTAAATGCCTTGACTCTGCCCTAAGACCAAGGAGGACTGGCATGCCCAGGCTGGCTCCATTTTATCCTGGCTGACTTTTGCTTCACCCTGTGTTCCTGCCTAGCTGCCTCTAGCCTCTGCTCCTGTTGGCTGCATCCAGCCAGGCAGAACAGCCCCATGAAGGCTGTACCTGCCTTTCAGGGAGTATATTGTTTCTACAATGCTAGGAATCTCACATCCAGCCAGGCAGAACCTCCTCTCCAGCTATGCTAGGAGCTCCAGGGAGCCCATTGTTTCTGAAATTCTAAAAAACTTGTTTTTTCCCTAACCAAAGCTTAGAAACTTTTGCTAAGTGAAAACTTTGTTAACTGACTTGCCCCTGGTATGGTATAACTGTGGTCACTGGCTTTGCCCCTGGCATGATGAAATTGCATTTTTAACTTTGTACACGCTGCTCTGCCTCTCCTTGGGGTCCAGAGTTCTTTCTGGCATGAGTCAACCTTGGCCGCTGGATAAGTAAAGGATTCTTAATCAGACCTTCACTATGTGCTTCCTCTGTGTCTTACACTAAGTAGAACAAAACCACTTTGTCAAACGGATTCTCTGTGGTCACCTCATGCCCATGAGATGTCAACAAAGTTCCATTTATTTTTGCTTTTTTAGACTGTCTTTTGTTGCTAGAGCCCCTGCTGAGAGCCCAGAAGTGAAAAATAAAAACAAAAAGACTTAACTATTATGAGTGAATTTTCTAAGCTGAATTACTGGAATATCAGAACTGGATTTTCCTTATAAACGTTTATGAATATTTAACATAAGCCTTCAGCTTTCCTGCATTCACATGCTTTTCCATATGTAATTTACAGCAAGGTTCTGGGGCACTGGAAAGAAAAAGACCTAATTAGCGGTCTTCTAAATTGTAGTCAAAATTGTAAAGGAAAATCTAAATAATTTTGGATTGTGCTGCCTTTGAGGAACAAATTGAAATAGAATCTTAAAAACAGTAAAAATAAATTGTAAATTTGATGCTCTGAAATAGTTCCCATTGTTTTAAATGATAATAAGATATAAGGTGTTTTTACCATTGTCCAGGCATTTTAAATGCCTAATTAACTTACCAGTCACCAAAGTTTCTGTCATTGACATTTCTAAACATTGAGATTAATTAGGAAGCTTTCTGTCATAGGTGTTAAGACCCTCATAAACAACCAAAGTGATAATATATTTTTGAATGGCAAGAGGAAGCTCCTGATCACAAAAAAAAGCCAGAAATGAAGCAAGCTGGCCATTTAAATATTGAAACCAGAGAAATGAATCATAAGAGTATTTGATGATGAAAATAACATAAATTCCTCATTGATTGCTCTGACCATTTCCTTCACAATCCAACTGTCAAATCCTGGAAAGAGTTTACTTAAACACCAGGTTAGCTGTTGTGATTTTATTTTAATATGTGCCTTGTACAGGAGAGGAAATTATCTGCAGAGAGAAACAATAACCAATTGCCAATATTTGAGGCCAAAATGCTAATAGGGAAGGAAGTGAGTCTTCCTGAGTGTTGGGATACAGAGCTATTGTCAAACTTTCAATGTTCTGGAGCCAAACTAGACCCAATAGAGACAATTAGCACAGTGTTTGACCAACCCAACAAGGACAGTTCTATGTGGAAATGTTACTGCCCAAACACCTTGTCCAGCAAATACCTTGTGTATATGCCAACCCTTCCTTTATTAATTAATCAATCAGAGATAGGGCCCAAGATGGTCTGGAACTCACTGTGTGGACTAGACTAGCCTTGATCTCAAAGAGATCCACTCGCCTTTGCCTCCAGAATTCTGGGATCAAAGACACACACCACCACACCCAACTCATCCCGTCTTAAAACCAAGGGCTCATAACTCCCTCCTTTCCTGCCTCAAAATACATGTTTAGTGTCCTTCTGTTTAAAGTTTATTTAAGGTTTCTGTCCTCTGATTTTGGTACCTTTTGGAAACATTGTTACTGTGAGTTTGTCATCATAAAACCTTTTTATTTGAGCATACAGTATCATGGAATAATTTCTGTGTATTCACATCCTTAAAATAGAATCTGGACAAATAGGAACTTTTGGATACCCTTGTTCAGTCAGCTACTGTCCAAGTGTGCTTCATGTGCTGAATACACAAATGATGGAAATCTATTAGTTTTTGACCAGTGATCAGGAATTACAGTTGAAGGAAAATTCTCTGAGAAGTATCTAGTCAAATTGGCACTAGAAAATTAGGGTCCCTCTGGGGGACTCATTGATAAAAGACATTAAGAACAGATTCCAACTGAAGCTCACTGCAGTGTCCCATTCATAAGAAACCTCAATCTTGGAGTAGTTTCACCAAGAGTGGATCTTGTCCTGAGGTGATCTGATTCCTCTCAGAACTGTTCTCTCAGAACCATGTCTGTTCTATTCTTCTGCTAGCAAAGGCTCCTCTCATATTTATGGAACAGCATATCAAGCACAGTATGAGAAAGGCATGGAGAATCTTTGATAATCATTTTGCAAAGGAGGAAGTTGTTCTTTGGACCCCACTGACTCAGAACAGCACACAGCCCCTGCAGACATCATCCACCCAGACCCCATGCTGCTTGTGGCATTTGTGAGGGAGACATGGCTTTCAGTGTCATATTTGTTCTCCACATCATCAGTGTCACATCGTGGGGACACAAAACTTTGTTCTGAGTTCAGAGCATCACTGAGTCACAAATAGGGAATGTGGCTTCAGATTAAAGCTATGGGCTCAGTTTGTAAGAGTTAATTACATCAGGATTCAAAATCATTATAGGACTGATTCCATTGTTTGTATTAGAGCACATAGGTCTATGTCATCTCAAAATATATGATTGATATGATTTAGAAGGCTATATACTTTTCAATTTGTAAAGGCTTTTTACAAAAATTCTTTCCCATTAAAGTCATTCCCACATGAGAATACAATTTTGTTAGTTTAAAAGAAAACTAACCTAGAAGAGGCAAGCTATAAACCTCAGCAGCTGCCCAGAGGAGATGAATAATGTGAGAAGGGAAAAAACTACTCCATTTAAGTCAACATGGAGGTCAGACACATGAGAGAAAAGCAGCCACGTGGCAGGAAAGGCCTTTAAAGACAGAGTAAGGAAACCCAAAGTTTTGGGAAAATCATGCTTAAAGGGGTTGGAAGAAAAGGAAATGTTGACTAGACCTGGGCAG
Organism: Nannospalax galili; assembly: GCF_000622305.1. NCBI lineage: Eukaryota > Metazoa > Chordata > Mammalia > Rodentia > Spalacidae > Nannospalax > Nannospalax galili. Next base: position 760,817 of record NW_008337322.1, on the reverse strand, counting down.
ACTCACAAAGCCTCATGACTGTGGTTCTTGTAAGCTTCTGCACTAGGGCACCAGAATTCTGGGAAGAAAAAAATACAGTGTTCCATTAAAGGGGTAATTATTCCATCTATCTCTTTAGGATGGCTTAAGGTTAGCCTGCCTTTTTAGGGGTGGTCCTTTGGCTGGGTGACTGACCTGCCCAACTGGAATGTTAGGTCTCTGTGTGGGTCAGAGATTTCATTCTCTTGACCAGAAGGAATTTTACCTTAATAGGCCTTTGCTGTGACTCTAACAGTAGCACAAAGAGAGAAAGAAGGGTGAGGAAGGGAGGTGGGCGGAGAGAGTGACTTTGCTTCCAAGGCTATTTCTTCAAATCAAGGTTCTAAGCACAGCACCACACCATGCTTTGCGATGTCACTTTCTAATATAACTTTGACTTGAAATGCCCTCCTCCCTTAGCATCTACATTAGTGTTGGGTGATCATAGAAGCCCACCTATAATATTTCTCATTAGGTAGAGATCAGAGAAACCAGTGGCAACTGGGCTAGCCACACTAGCCAAATCCTTGAGATCCTGACTTCAAGTGAGAGACCATGTCTCAGTGAACACAGTGTACAGTGAACAAGGACGACACCGGATGTTAACCTCTGGTCTTCACATGCATGCAGACACACGTGTCCACGTACATGTGAACATACTTGTATGCATGCATGCATTTATGCATAACACATACACAAACGCAAACCTAAAAATCCTAGAAATTGCATTATTGTCTTTCTTTTTCTAAATGATATGCAGAGAAAATTTATGAAATAACCCACATAGTATATATAGCAGAGCTACAGGGAAGTAATTTTGTGCCTTGGGAAAAGCCTGCTTATGGATCATAGATAATTCCATCCTAAAAACTGACCCCATCGTCCCATCACATTTATAGCCAACAAATTTCTCAGCTCAGCATCTTCCTTTCCCTAACATCCTCTCTGGGCCCTGAGCTGCAAGGTGGGCACAGGATCTCACTGCTGAGGACCTTATCCTCCCCCTCTGGTCCACCTCGGATTGCTGCGACTTAGGACTGTTTTGCCCTTGTGGTAACTTTAGCAGTGCATAAACAACTAACTCTGAGGCTGAATTCCAGGGGTGGAAACATCATGCTCAGCTCCTTGACACAAACGCATCCTTCCTCGTCCACCGCTCCCTTACCTCTCGTACCTGCACTGGGACACTCTTTTGGTTTCGCTTCACTGATGTTTACTTCCTAAAATGTTGAGTGACTTGTGTCTAAGGTCAGAAAGGGTTCAAGCACAGTGTCAAGTTTCACTAGGAACCATTCCTTACCTTTCTCACCTAGGCTCTGTTGTTAAGTCTGGACCACATGGCTGTTATCACTTCACATTTGGAATTCTCATCATTCCTTTTCATCTCCTTTTTCAAGGCTGGCCTGCTTTCCAGTGAGTGTCTTTTAACCTCCCAAATCTGTTCCCATCATATCTTTGTGGAATTACTGCTACAACTCTTGAGACCCATGAAAGTAGGTACACATTTTACACATGGACTTTTTGAACAGGCTCATGCATTTTCTCTTCTAAGTAACTAAGACAGCACAGCTCTTGTCCTTGTAATTAGGAAGATCATCTACAGAAACACTGAGGAGAAAACTCAGACCTGTAGACTGGTCGCCTAGACTACATTAGTTCCAAGGCTTCCTGTGAGTCTCAGATGTGAGACTTCTAAACTGGACGGGGCCCTCAGCAGCACCCCCTTCTTCCAGTCTGCAGCTTCTTACGCATTGGTAGTGACCAGCAAACACTTGACTGAGGTTTACTGTGAAGACATTCTACTGGACGGGGCCCTCAGCAGCACCCCCTTCTTCCAGTCTGCAGCTTCTTACACATTGGTAGTGACCAGCAAACACTTGACTGAGGTTTACTGTGAAGACATTCGGATTTGGTGGGAACGACACAGCTAACTCAGACTTCTGGGGCTGTTGGCTGCTATGCCCTCAGACTGAGGAGTGTAAATGGTCTTTCTACGGAGTTCTGAAGACTGGGGTGTATGCTGTGGAAAAAGGTGAGCAAGGGTTAGTAGAAGTGGTAGCCACAGTCTAAGCTGCCAATGACCCAGGACTGTTCCAGTGTCCCAGGATAGGTCTTAGCTGGAAAACAGCTATTCTGAAAGTACAATTTTTACCACAAATGATAAATAATACCTCCAAAAATACATGTGAGTGAATGTCATTTTGTTTTATTTTCAATAAAGTTATAGAGCATGTGAGGAAGTCAAGAATTGGAATGCATGTTTTAGAACTTTGGCTTACTATCGAGGCAAGAAAGCTCTCCTGTTCCAGGACACAGGACAGTTCATGCTAACTTGTCAAACCAGCCTATCAGCTGACTGTGGTTGTAACATGATCCATCTGGGAAGGTGTCTCAAACCCTCAACAGTTGATATTTCAAAATGAGTTTTACCTGTTACTTTCCCTCCTTCCTATTATAGATGTCAATGAGATGGCATCTCATTACATGTTAATTACTGAGCGTGGGAATGGTTTGACTTCATTCAGTAATGACATTCTGACATGTCCAAATTCCCTCCAAAGCAATGATGAAAAGCTGCTCATTTGGGAAATAGCAACCTCAAGTTATAGAGCACAAGCTGTGAACAAGGCAACAATCTACAACTTACCTACCCCACAAGGTATCATCTATTCTAATATTTCATAATTGCACCAGCCAAGACATTCAGTTGCATCTTTCCTTAAAATAATAGAATGTGACTCTCTTGTTAGTGTGACATTACATGCGTGTTTAAACAAAACGTAGGGCTCTGGGTCTAAAAACCCAGACCAAGAGCTTAGTCACATCTCCTGAAGAGAGTACTCAGGGACCATCTCCAACCCATTCATATTTCTTATCTCAGTTCCCTTAGTGAAAAATATCACTCTTCATGTACAATCACAGAAGAGGATGCAGAGAGCCAAAGATCAGGGAGAACCAGATTAAAATGTCTTCTGGACATAATAGGCCCACTGCACTCATGAACTCACAGTGGCTGCGGTTGCCCGAAGAAGACCAGTACAAACTTAAGCCAGTAAATACCACAGCATGGAGTGTAAGGGTTCATGTGTCCTTACCCCTAACTGGGGAGATATGGATAGGCAGTTGGACAGTTGATGGCTGCTAGGTGTGGGAGTGTCTGTGTTCTTTAAGGATGTGATCCTTCCTTGATTGACTATGCTATTGTGAATGGCCCACATCAGTGAGTACATGGACAGCACAAGTTGGATGCTCTAGGTTGTTAAAAAAAAAAGAGAAGACATAAAGTAGGGGAGGGGAGGGGATGGGAGGTGACTATGGGGAGAAGTTAGGGGAATTGGGGGTGACTATGGTCAGACTATACCGTATGAAATTCTCAAAGAATTAAAAATATTAAAAAAGAAAACCAAGCACTGTGTAAACATTGCATATTTTACCTGTTGCTTGATTTTTTTTTTTTTTTAAGCAAAGCCAAACTCAGCTTTATCTTGTTCCGCATATATTGATTGGTCTCATTGCTGGCCAGGGGCTGTGTGGGTAATGAACACAAAAGTTAATACTAAAGACAAGATCTTTGTATCATGAACTGTATAGTTTAATAAGAAGACTAAGACGAAATAAAAAGTAACCAAGGAAAAGATAAAAATATCAGGTGGTGTGGTTAGGGTGCAATGGGCTGATAGCTAAATATTCAGGTAATCTGAGGGAGAAACTCACTACGAATGACACATTCAGCTCTGCCTTCACTAAACCAAGTTGTGTGTTAGGAAGGGTTAGGATGGGTGTGAACTGAGACGTAACTACTAATTAAACCCATGGAACCCATTGGTGATCCTGACAAGCATCCTTCAGTGAAGTTACCAGAAGCAAAGCTGGTTGGAAATTTGAGGCATCAGTAAGAGATGGGTCAGGGGAGAATGTCAGCACAGGTATTCTCTTCTGAAAATACTGAAGTGCTACAGAGGGCTAAATGCTAGCTATGGAAGCTTAAACAGCACTAGTAAGTTAAAATTAACCTACCACAGGTTGTAGAAACAGAGAGCACAGCTTGTATTTCATGTTCTTTCATTTAGCTGTTACACCAATATGTAAACTAACTCATTTTGCTGGTATCTTTGTACAGTTTAGAAATCTAGCAAACAACTAATATTGTAAAAATGGAAAATAAAAATAAAGGTTGATACAAAGAGCGAGTATATTATCATACTCACGATGTAACTACCACAAGTGCCCCTGAGCCCCCACAACAAACAAAGCGGGAGAGAGCTCCTTGTTACATACAGCTCTAACCTCCTTGTAAAGGGCCACATTTTCTTTTCCTCACTTTTCATTACCTTCCACTCAGAGAATTATCTGAGAAAAACAAGCGTAAACAGGTTTGATTTGTGGAATGTCCCAAGTAGTCCTGCATGGAGACCGTGTGCATTCTCCATGGGGGATCCCCTGACACGTGAAGGCCAGAGAGAGGTGGCCCCTTCCACTGTGGTATGAAATGCATGAGATGGACCAGATGGTGAAGTGACTTGTGACTGTGTCCCTGGATGACCTGGCCTAATACAGGGCTGGGAATTTAGTGAAGACATTGATAGAAAACAGTAGTGTTGAGATTTCTTTGATAGCTAGAAGTTGAGAGAGTGGAGAGAGCATTGGATGGAAGAGTCTAGATCAACAGGGTGAATCTAGATATGCTCATGTAGAGGTGAGCTAAGTACAGTTGGGCAAATTTCATCGTCCAATGTTAATGCTGAAAGTTGGATCTAATATCTAACTGCACAAACGTAAAAATAGAAGGAAACTATATCGTAGTTACATAAAATAATGAAATAAAAAGTACCTTAAGAACAAGCTGCTGTTTAGCAGAACGGTAGTAACAGGTTCTCCCCTACGGTCTGTGATTTCTCTAGGCACAGGCTCTTGCCCTGATAACATACAGACTCCCTGTTGTGAAGCAGACCGTAAATTACATTGGAAGGTAACTGCTTATACTCATAATATTCATGCCATTATTGCATCATTGGCATATTTTGCCAAGCCAGTTGCCACTGTGGATGACACGGTGCACAGCTGGGCAAGGATGATGATCACCTTTCTCTGTCAGTAAGATGCATAGCACCCTCTAGTACTATGAAAGCTAGCCAGAAGAGATGTAGCCTCACGGTCAGTGCCAGCTTGATTTTTCCTTGTTTGTTCTGTGACTCAGGTATGTAGTTCTTTAATAGGGTCTTACTGTCAGTTCTGGTGGGTAATAGAGTACAATGGTAACAGCCAATATCGTTGAGGATCTATGGGATCTCTCTTGTCTACAGCTCCAAAGGAGAGAGTCCGTTCTTGGCTTGGGCTTTTCTCCTGCTGGTCTGTGAGGGCTACGGAGCCCCTGTTACAGGGTAACTGTCTCTCAGCTCTGTTCCTATTGTGCACACATACACTGAGAGACACGTCCACGGTCGGTTTCCATGTGACTCTTTCAATTAGTGACCCTATTCCTTCTGCCCTGTCCTCCCATTCCCCACCCCATTAACTCTGTCCTGTTATCCCCATCCCCATTTATATCACTGCATTCTACTTCCCCTCCTGTAAACTACCCCCATGGCACCTGATTAGTTTCCTAATCTCTAAGTATTTTCCAATTCAACTACATCTCTCTAAAGATTGAAAGCTAGCATCCACTTATGAAAGAGAACATAAAATTGTCTTTCTGGATTTGGTTGTTTCCAATTACATCCATTTACCTGTCAGTTTCATAATTTTATTTTTCTTAACAGCTGAATAATATTCCTTTGCATAAATGTACCATAATTTCATTATCCATGCATTAGTTGATGGACATCTAGCTATGTTTATTTCATTTCCTGGCTTTGTGGCTACCAATAAGCATGGGCAAACAGGCATCTCTGTAATATCACACACAGTCCTTTACGTGTATGACCAAGAGTGCCATGGATTGAATATGTGGGAGATCTATTTTTAGCTTTTTGAGGAAGCTCCATACTGATTGCCATAGAGACTGCTGACTTGTTGTTATATCCATAGATTAGTGCATCCCTCAGTTATCACCAGGGAGGATTCTTCATGCAGCAGATGGTGATTAACACAGAGACCCACAGATAGTCAAGATGCAGAAAATAAGAGACCATGAAGTGCTCAGACCTTAACGACACATCTGTATCACACCTTCTCCTTCAGAGACTCTGGGATCACTGTGAAAGAGAGGCAGAAAGATTGTAAGAGTCAGAGGTGGTGGATGACCATGGAAACTGTTGTCTGGATACCACAGGGTATTCCGGTATTCACATATATGAACCCACAGCATGGAGGACAGCATGCACAAGACTTGTGCAAACTCAAACCAGACCTAAGTCCAGCACGAACAGAGGAGAAGGGCCAGAAGCCTCAGCCCTAGCAGAGAATCTATTGGCAATTAATGGATTCAGGCAGAGGGGGGAGTGAGTTCTGCTTACTGGTGTGATACCTGGTAGATTAATCAGACTCCAGGGCATGAACCCAAACCAGGAGCACTTGGACGGTACAGACTGAACTCTATAAGCCTTTGAAAGACAAAAATTAGGTAAATAAAGCTGTTATAAAGGTAGATAATAATGAGGCTAGGGGTGGAGTTAGAAGGTATTGGATGGGGTGAGGGTATTGGAATGTGATCAAAATACATCTTGTGAAATTCTGGAATCAATAAAAAATTATAAAAACAAGTTAAAAATAAATTTTAATGTGAATAAAAATATTGTGAAATATTTCCAAAATGATAAATCAATATAGATTGTGATTAACATCCATCTGACATTAAAAATAATAATCACATTTTAATCCTCATCTCTCTGAATACAATTTGCATATTTCACATAATTCTGAGTCCTAAATTTTCAGAGAAATAAGCTGGAACTTGTTCAAATGATTTTGCCAAAAGGAACTGAATTCATAATGTGGGAGATTTTGTTAAAGCAATCAACCAGTTTGGCTCAGAATATAGAGAACTTGGGTGTACGGTGATAAAAAGATGGACTTGTTTCAAACAGCTGATGAAGGTTCACTTATCCTTTTTGAACAGAAGAAGCTTATTAAGTAAAATTTGAAAAGGCTGATCGCAGCCTTCCACAGCAAACACAGACAGCTGGGAGGAGAGCGTGAAAACAGAACTCTGGGCATTCACCTTCACAATGACACAAAGCTGACGCACATGTGTGAGGAAATGCACTTTACATTCTGAGGTTTGATTTTTCTTGGGCTGCCTGGTGATGCTGAGCCGCAGCAGTGAACCCCGTGTATCAGCCACACGGTCAAACAGGAAACACCCCACAGTGTCAGGTGTTCTGTCAAAGGCACCAGTACAGTAAGGCATTTTCAGATTAACCTGCAGTCTCTAGTGTGTTTGTAGGCAGTTTGCAGAGTGTTGAGCTGCATCCTGACTTAACTCCCATCATAAGGGGAAATGGATCTGCAGGGTTAGGTGAGCCCAATTTGGAGGAAAGAATTCTCTTTCTTGGGGGGTGGCTACCTGGCTGGACTTGCATAGTGTCAGAAAGTAATTATACTAGCAGACCGTTCAAATACAAGCTGATCCCTGGAATGCACATTTTTCATCTTTTTAAAAGAAAATAAAAACCATTTACATGAACAGACTGAGCTTTCAAAATTTCCTAGTCGAATTTGAAAATGTTTCATCAGAAAATTTATATGCCTACGGTCTCCCAAGAGGGAGGTCACTTACATTTCTTTATCTAACCTCTGTTATTTACCTTTCAAAGACAGACTGTGCTGGCATAAAAACACCTTACCAATGTGGATGTCTGTGCCTTCTGTTAAACAGAAAAACACCTAACATAACATTGTTTGCCCCTGATGATATGTGCCAACGCCACAAAGAAAGATTCCTCATAGATCGTTTTTGGGCAAGTTTCCTACTTCTGTCTTCATCACCTGGCAACAATCTTTTGTTTTTCTCCCAGAGAGCCTGGTCTCTGTGGGGCCATGGGTGGGTATCAGGCAGCTGATCTCAGCTCTCAGAGGACTCACACAGAGCAGCTGCTTGGATCTGCTTTGAACTTGTTTGCGCAAAGCTGCTCTGTACAGCTGTTTCCCCATCAAGTTTATCTCCCAAACACAGCACAATATAATTTATTTTTATAGTAAATTCTTCATAACAAGGGATCACGAATGGCTTCTAGGGGAGAGTCAATCATAGAATAAAGTGGGATAGAAGGATGGAAGGGGAATTGTAACGTGAGAAAATGACACAGGGGAGGAGGGTATTCCAGGGAAGACACTGGTTCCAGCAGGCCACAGACAAAGATGGTGGGGACACAGGGCAGGTGCTTGGAGGCAGAGGACAGGTGCCCTGAGACGCCAGGAATCAGCACCAGAGGTGAGAGACAGGAGAATCACCCAGGAACCCCAGCTCTGTACAGAGCCTGTACTGACGCAGTGGGGAGTACAAAGAGTCTAGAGCGTGGTCACATTTTCCTACTTGTCTAATCCTCTCCTGATTGTTTTTCCAAACACAGCGCCATGTAACCAAGGCTGACCTTGAAGTTCACTCTGTAGCTTAGGATGAACTTGAACTCTGAGTCTCCTGCCTTCACCTCCCAAGTGCTAGAATTACATGTGTGCTCCACCACACACCATTCCATTAGTGGGATGCTGGGCGCCATGCCTGGGAATTCTTTCAGCTGAGCGACGTTCTCAGGCCCCCAATTCCTTTTGATCATCTAAGTTTGGGAAACACTAAGCCAAGAAGGGTCAGAAGGACTGTTTGTGAAGTGTGTGGATGCTGATTCCCTCCCATTGTTTATGAAAGAGAGACCTTAGGGAGCAAGAATTTGAACAGTGTCCTCACGATTATTATAGCGGTGGACAGGTGTCCTGAGCCCAAAGTTAGGCAATCTTTCCAGTTCATCATCCCGACTTACAGACTTTTGTCTACATGCTTCCACAAGGATATGGTACCAATGGCCATCTGACCTCAGATGCAGACTATTCATTCGACCAGGAATCAAGCGAGGAGAGAACACAAAGACATGTAAAAAGATCTGCTCTCTTTGATGAAGAGTACTACAGTTTCTTGGTTAAATACTTTAAAACAGAGATGAGATCCTACAAACCTCCATCTAGGCAAAACCAGGGAGACTTCGAAAAAGTGATCCTGGACTACAGAGGCAGCTCAGATGTAAAGAGTTTTCATATAGAGCCTGTCTTGTAAACACAAGTACCTGAGTTCAGCCCCAAACCCACAAAAAAGAGCCAGTGTGTCTGCAATACCCCAATGCTGGGGCATGGACTCGGGCAAAGTCCTGTGCTCACTGGCAGATAAGCCTAGCCTGCTTGGAAGTCCCAGTTAAGAGAGAGCTCCCATCTCCATGAAAAGATGGGTGGTACCCTAGGGAGGGCACCCAAGGCTGTTCTCTGATCTCCAGACACTTGTGTACATACTTGTATATACTCTTGCACACAAAGTAAAAAATAAAAACAAACCAATGACATTGTCCTAACCTTCCTTGGCATGCAAACATAGGTGACATTTGACTTGGGTCATTTCTTAGAAATATCGAAAGAAAGCAAAGCTCGTGGTTCTCCAAACAGAACCAACTATTGTTATATATCAACTAGGCTTCCTGAAGGAGAGACCACATAAAACAACTGTGTAACTGTAGCCACATATTTTCTTTGGTTAGTCCCACGTCCCTCCTGTAAAGAGCCCTCCCTTTCATTTCCTTGGGGAAGCCCCTAAGCCATTTCTGATCTATACAAAGAAACTCATTAAAGTTGTATTGTCCCCCCAGCTAACCCTTTAGGCTTCCTCCGACCCGTCCTGCAGGGTTTCACCTAGCTGCCGCTGTGCCACACTGTCATGGGACTTTTACTAAACTGAGACCAAGCCAGGAAAGTAAACGCTAAATCCTGTCTAGAAGGAAAGGTAGAGGAGAGGGACCTGGTAACAGTGTTGAGTCAGGCAGCTGGTGGCGCCTGCTACACTGAGTTAGGTCAGTTCTGGAATTTTATGGGTGAAGTTTCTCAGCCTCACTGGGTGATGAGATTTGTTCTCAGGGTGGACAGGACAGAAATGACCCTCTGCTGGCTCTGACTTCAGTGCTCTGTCCCTAGAGCTTCTCACATATCACACTTGTTCTCTCTTAAGGTTTGTTACATCCTGAGGTCTATGTTGTCCCTCCTTCTGGGTTCCAGTTCCTAGTTTGCAAGTTCACTGTAGCTGTGGGAAAGCAGAGCTTTCCTGTATCCTGTGCCAGTTATATTAAATAGCAAGCTTGAGAAAGACCTTATATTTTTCACATACGGGCATCAACATTACAAACCTTTCAAGAAGTGGAGATCTAAGACGTTTACCCAGAGAAAGCAGAACCAGTTAACTTTGACTTTGTTCTCCTGCTGACCACTGGGAGATCTTAAAGATAGAATATACTTGGTTATGAGAAAATCTAAACCTCAGAAACACTGTAGGGAAGCAAAGAACATTGATGTTCTTTATTTTCAGTGCAGATTTCAGGATACTGGAAAAGCACTGGATGATCTCTCTCTTTCTGTCTGTCTCTCTGCCTCTGTCTCTGTCTGTCTCTGTCTCTCTGTCTCTCTGTCTCTGTCTCTCTCTCTCTCTCTCTCTCTCTCTCTCTCTCTCTGTGTGTGTGTGGTCACAGGCTATGAGATCAACACTGCCCCATCTGCTTTAGGTAGTGTTAAAACTCTCATTTTCTTTTTCTAAAAGTTAAAATGCTTACTCAATAGGTAGACCTTTGAAAGCACAAATGGCCATAATACCTTTCCATATGTTATAAGGACTGAAATTCCAACTCAGTAGTTTGACTTGATTTTTGTCTTAGGAAAACAAAACCCTCAAATACATAGATGCATTGCTACAACTGAAGCAATAAAAGCTAACTGTAACTGACATATTTGATCTTTATTTTATGTCGAGGTTACCATAAATCTTATTTCTTGTGGATTTGTGGCTGTATGGCCAGGTAGGCATCTTCTTCTCTCAATATAGATGGGTGCCCTTTAAGACACTTATGTCTTACAGCTGACCTGTTAATGAGATGAGTAACAGTCACTGTGAGTATGAAGGGGCTGCTTACCTTTGTGTGTGTGTGTGTGTGTGTGTGTGTGTGTGTGTGAGTGTGTGTGGTGTAGTGTGCGTGTATGTCGTGTGTGCCTGTCATGCTTGTGTGTGCATGTGCACACATATGTGTGCCTGTGTGTGCACATGTATAGACACGTATAGATATGTGTATATGTGCGTGTTCATGTGCCCGTGTATGCCTGTCTATTTGTGTCTTTGTGTGTGCAGGCTTGTGTGTGTGTGTGTGTGTGTGTGTGTGTGTGTGTGTGTGTACACTCAAGCTGGAGGCACTAATAACTTTCATATTTATGACTCTATTTCATGAAAATCTGTGAAGGATTAGATTATCAAATTTCTTTAAATTTAGTAGATTTCAGGTCTCAATAAGGCTCACATGTGTACATTAAAAAATACTTGGCAGATACAAAAAAAATGTAAAGAAAACACAAGTTGGTATAAACCCACATCCCAAAGCAAACTTACCTGGTGCTTTCATGTCTGTATTGCCTTCTATTATTTTTTAAAACAGTATTTTATTTATTATTTTTTAATACCTGTATGAGTGTATTATTTTATGTGTATGAGTGCACCTGTGTTGTGCAAGGCCCACAGAGGTCAGAGGAGGGCGTTGGATCCCCAGGAACTAGAGTTACAGACAGTTGTTGGCTGCCATGTGCGTGCTGGGATCTGAACCCAGGTCCTCTGTGAGAGCAGCCGGTGCTCTTATGGCTGAGCGTCTCTCCATCCCCTTGTCCTCTATTCTTTTAAAATAAATATGGGACTAATACATTTACCTCACGAACGTCATTTTATCCTTTTCTAGCATTTCCTCTTTTTTTTCCTTCCCTGCTCTCTGTCGACCTCCTTTCCTACCTTAGGTATTATGGCCCCCTTCTCTCTCCTTCCCTTAGGCATTATGGCCCCCTTCTCTCCCCTTCCCTTAAGCATTATGGCCCCCTTCTCTCTCCTTCCCTTCTGTAATGTAACAGAAGTTGGAATACATAAAACCAGAGATAAAACAAGTATCCTATTTACTTATCAGCAGAAGCAGAAGCCACTCCATGGAGAGCGTCTGTGGCAGTGGCTTTCCCTGGGGGAAGCCCAGAGCAAGGTAAGCTGCCCCAGGACAAGGTGAGTGTTCTTCTCATCTGTGTTTTCCTACTTTTTCCTACTGTGGCACACTCGTTCTGCGATGAGCAAGGGGTGTGCTTACAGCAGGGTAGATCTCCTCATCTCTGGAATGCCTCTGCAGTACTGCACAGTGCACTGTGCCATGGACTCGTGAAGGCACTTGCAGGCTTGCCCTGTAAAAACATGTGCTCCTGATAGAGGACTGGACATCTGCACCTTCTCTCTCACAAGCACTTCTTTGTGAAAGTTTCTTGTATGTGTGCTTATATGGCTGCAGAACTGATTCTCAGAGTTGCTTACATGTTTGGAGCTAATTTAAATTCACAGAAGTAGTAGTCTCATTTTAAATCTTGATATAGCTGTTGTATTTGACTTGGACACCATCTTGAAACAATGAGGTTCCCAAATCTTTAAAGTAAGTTTGCCTTCTGAAATTGCACTGTGTGGTTCAGAGTTAACAAGACCACATTTAATGAAATATTATGGGAATTAGCTTAAATCTTCCATGTTATTATTAAATATTCATCACTAATGTCCACCATTTATCTACATTTTAAGTGCACATGTGACCTGTCTCTAAGCCCAATTAATCAGCTAGCATCTATGGCTAATGTTGATATTAGCTAAAATGTGAAATTTTTCCCAAATAGCACATAACCAGAAAAATAAAGATGCATGTTTGTACCATGCAAATTAACCCAAGGTCATGGGCAAGACTCACAAAATAATTAAACCAGGTTAAGGGAACCATGCTTTGGGAGACTAAGAATTTTAATTAAAACTGTTATTGAGTTCAAATAAGGGGTTTCTGTCTGTAATTAGTGAGTAATCTCTTTCTGCATTAATCAACATCACCAAAAAAAATCTACTTAAATTAACACTTTACTTTTCCTATGTTGCTTCAGGTTTGTGGGTTAGTGAGGAGTGAGTTACATAAAAAATGTAATTAGGATTAGAAGGACACTCCTTGAAATCTTGTTTCTGTACCTGATTTAACCGCAGGCACCATACTTGACAGCAATGAATTAAGAGACATTTATTGAATGTTTACCACAGGAGAGTCAAAGTTACCACAGTGTCCAACAGCTATGCTTAAAGGGCAATGTGTAAGACCGTGACTCAGTGTTTTATAGTCGTATTTGATTTTTCTTACATATTTGTTTTGATAGTTGAAAATACCTTTCTTCCTCCATGGAAATAAGTGACTTACCCAAAGTCTTAGCAGTCAGTTGTGCTGGAGAGAATGACTACAGCCAGGTGTTGATGCAGATGGAAAACCACAGTCCTTCCTTCCTCCAAGTAAACTTAGAGCAGAGAATAACTTGAGAGAGTGCGGGGAGATGTGTTTCATAACAGTGAATAGTTTGGGGGGAGACACCAAGGAGCTAAGCTTGGAGACCTCAGATGAATATTTGCTGTGGGAGAAGCAGAAGCATCCGAGTAGAGTTGTTTTCCAGTTCTGTGAACTCCAAACCCAGCCCCCCTCCCACTGACTCATCTCTGTGTATAGACCCATGGGTTGCCCCAACAGGGAAGAACTATGTGCACGGGTCCTACCACAGACCTTCCTGTTCTGTACCACAACTCAGTCTTTGGTCCTGAGCTTAGTCTCACCTGGGACCTAATTTTGCAATTAAAGGGTTATTGGTGCATTATTCAGGATAAGACATGGATGTAGGGTAACAGGTACCGCCAACAGGCAATCTGTGGCATTCCTTGGCCTGTATAGCATCTCCTTTCCCCTCCCCTCCCTCCGTCCCTCCGTCCCTCCCTCCCTCTGTCCCTCCGTCCCTCCCTCCCTCTGTCCCTCCCTCCCTCCCTCCCTCCATCCCTTCCCCCACCTCCTTCATTCCTTCTTTCTTGTTTTCTTATTTCCTACAAATATTCACAATTTTTTTCTACATCCCTGGTGCAGGGGTCAGGACAGTTCTTAGCACCACAGCTTCATGAAAGTATTTTCAGGAACTGCAGAGGTGGTTAAAAGTGCTTTGCTGCTCTTCCAGAAGACCTGAGTTCAGTTCCCAGAACTCACCTTGGATGGTTCACAATCACCCATAACTCCAGCTCCATGGAATCTGAGCCCTCTTCTGGGCTCTGCATATATATATGTTCATGAACATAAAAAAAGCCTCTGTAATCTCTCATGGACCCTGGCACTTCTCCATCTCACCTACACAATAATCTCATCTTGGATATTTCATTAAGACAAGATTTCTTTCCGCAGCTGATAAACTGTTTAAAACCCAATTAAGATAAATGCAAAAAGGGATTTAAGATGAGCCACGTAAGCCTGTGGAAGATGCGCCACATGCGTGCTCCACTGAGTTAAACGGAACTCAAACCTGAGGAGCTCTCCGTCACTCAGAGGGGCGTCTGAAGGCAGCGCGCACACTGCCATGGGTTTCCAGATAATTAGGTATTGCTTCTATATCTTGGGTGCTCTGTTCTGGCTTGCTCTGGTTTTGCCAATGATTTGATTATACAGCTTTAACGAGAACATTTTGGGGACAGATTTTGGACATAATAGACAATCTGTAAACTGAGCACTGCGTTCCCTACTGGCCTAGTCTTGTCGCTTCCTTGTCGCTGTTTCTTTTCTTTGCCCAGGAAATCTGCTCTTGTCTCCAAAGACAGGTTTGAAATTTTCTCAAACTGAAATTGCTTCGTTATTGCAGGATTCCTACATAGACAAGTATTTGAGGGGAGGGGAGGGGTTGAGGAGCAAGTAGAAAAAAGGTTAGTACAAAAAAGGCAATGGAGTTTAAGGCGAAAACACCCTGTGAGAACACACACAGAAAGCCAGGGTAGGTCTCTCCACCGCCAGCCTTTGAACTGTGAAGTCAGAGAGAAAAGTTTCTGAAGGCTGCAGCACACACTGCTATAGATTTCCAGATAATTAGGCATGAAGAATGACCAGGGAAGAATGACCAGGGAAGTCATCACCTGTTGCATTTGTGTTTTTAATTTAAGATACTCAGCAATTTCGTTTTGCTCTCAGTGGATGGTTTGAGTCAGCTGAGGGTAAAACAGTTCAGAGAATCTTCTGAAATAGGTTTTGGTTGAACACAGGTCAACTCTTCTGTCTACTGCTGTTGGTGTCTTCCTAAATCACACTGGGCAAGTGTGCAGTGCACACCTTGGCTCTTTCTTTCCGTTTGAAGACCATCACAATGAAAGGCACAAGGGAGTGGTCTCACTGGCTCCTCAGGTCCGGCTGATGACAGAGAACTGAACGATTGGACTGGTTGACAGTCTGAGGATTCCAACCTCAAAAGGCATGCCTGCTTTATGCAGAGAGATTAAGATGCTAGTCATTCTTTCCCTGAGAAGTGACCCTCCAGGCTCTGCCCTCGGTACCTTGGGAATTTCTATTTATGGAAATTCCCTTTGATTAGGATTGCTCCTGAACATGGCATGGCATAATGAAAAAAAAAATATATATATATAATAAATTAACCATACTTTCCTGTAAAAGCTGTTGTTGACTGGACAGTGATTCTGGAAGCAGTTTCTCTACACTTAGTATTTTATGTTATCTCCAAGAGGTTCACAATCTGGTCTCCAAGAATTTCCAGATTAAACTAATCCACATATTCAAAATAATCATTGACAACTTTCAATTGGAAGTCATTTTGCTGGAAGTTGATAAAATCAACCAAGAAGAGAGGTTCATTCCATAGGTCTGCAGAAATGTACGTATCAGTGCGCCTAGAGATGCAAGCAACATGCAGAGTGCTGGAAAGTCTTGGAAACAAAGAAGATAATTACCAGGCCAGTTGGATTTCTAACTTTGATTATGGAGTGGAGGAAGCTCATTTATGCAAGTGAAACTGAGCTTGCTCTGCACTTCCAAGCAGAGGGGTATACTGATGAGGATCAGGAGGGAGGGGGCCTGGGTTAAGAGTGAAGACTCGAGCTCAAAGCTTGGAGCCTCTCAGCATTTTAAGGCAGCCCCAAGCAAGCCTTGCAGGTTAGCAGCTGGGAAGACACTTACTGGGTCCTCTTTCCTCCGTTACCACAACACAATCAGGTAGAGACCTTCCCTGGCTTCAGGTTGGGTAATTTTTTAAGAGCCAGGATCTATGAAAGAGGGCCTTGTGGGAAGTGAGAGAAGAAGGCTATAGAGGGTCACCAGACTCCAAATTCTCCAGCTTCCCACAACTGCCAAAGACAAGTGAGAGGCCAGAACAGGACTGTGACAGGAGGTGGCATTCCCTTGGGAGTTCCTCAGCCTCTGCTTATTTCTATCCACTCTAGGACAAGCCAGGGATCTGTCAGAAATTTACAAAGATCTGAAGTGTTGCAAAGATACCGGAAAAAATATCATCTACCTCCACCCCAAATCCCCAGGGATGCCAAAGATAGCTACCCCCACAGAAGCCACTAGCTTGTGCAAGGATGAAATTAGCACCTCTGGAAAGAGGAACACTAGGTTTGACAGGAACAAGATGTAGGGATCCCCATCAACTGGTGTTTCAGGAGGTGAAGGACAGCCAGGTTGAAATGGGAATCAGCTTGTACCCAAGTGAGACACTCTGAGGACGAAGACCCCTCACGTGGCTGCCTGCATAAGAAGGCTCCTGACTGCCCAGACTTGGCTTGGGGCTCAGTTAGTCCAGCTTCCAGTGCTGGTCATGGAATGCTGAGGCAGGGTCATTACATAGTAGCTGGACACCACTCAGGCCTGTGCCCTAACAAGACATCTTGTGTCAATGCAGGCACTGCTCATGTGAGGATGCCGTGGCTCAGGAAGGCAGTGTTTGGCGTGGTTGTCGCTGGGGTGGAGGGCTCTGTGACAGCGTTCCACACTCTCCCTATATGTGCCTCTCAGCCTTATCCATTGCTGACCCCTGCCCCAGTGGTGTACAAGTAGGGAGTCAGATGCTGTAGCAATGGGAACATGCCACATTCCTGTGATGGGCACAGGTGGACTGTACCTCTGGGCATGGCAAGGAGAAGAAACTCTGAGTCCAAAACCCTGGGGCTTGTGTCCTTTTCTGTAAGGAGAAAAGACGACATTAAATGAAGCTCTTCACAGAATTCTCTGGCTTAGACGGGGAGAAAGGGCCAGCACATAGAGTCATGGAAGAGGGCGACTCTGCGTACACTCTATGAATATTTTTTCCTTCAGGTTTTGTATTCACAATGAGTAAAACCCATGGTTTTCCTAAAAGCCATTGAAATGAGGCTGAGACCAAATACATGTGGTCATATATGTGGATACATATATATGGATATATATATCCAAGATACAAAAGGGGAATTAGAGAACTGGAATTATAAATATGTCATGACATCTATCAAACATGTCAGAACCCAGTGGGTCAGGTGAGTCTTAAATCACATCATGTAGTTTTTGATGCAAGTGTTTGTAGAAAGAGTGGTAAGACCTACAAAGAAGTAATCCTCAGGATTCTGTAAGTCCTTGAAACAGCCTTGCTTTTAAAAGACACGAACAAGGACTGGAGAGATGGCTCAGTTTCTTTC
>NW_008337322.1:691479-743075 GCF_000622305.1 Nannospalax galili | reverse complement strand
AGGGATGTGGGTCTCTAAGAGTTTGAGGCCAGTGTGGTCTTCATAGTGAATTCCAGGCCAGCTGGGGCTATATAGTGAGACCCTAAAATAAATAATAATAAATAAATAAATAAATAAATAAATAAATGATAAGACACAAACATTGGAAAGGTAATCAAAGAACACACTGGACCAGACAAAATTCATTTGCAAAAATAAGGAGACTTAAAAATTGGTGTCTAAACGCCTGAACTTCATAGAACCCTAGAGTGGAAGAAACCCAGGTTTCACAATGTTGGAGCCAGCTAGCAGCTCAGGTTTTGAGGTAAACTAGTCAGACTGAGCAATGTCTAAAGATGTCTCACAATTAGGGAGAAGGCAGAAAACACAACTTGCCTGTGTGTTATTAATGCACATCTGTTTATTTTCTTAAAGTATGGTCTGGTGAATGTTTATGCTATATTTTTGTGTGTTTCTCTTCAAAGAAAGGTCAACACAACAGAAATACTTCAAGTATAACCAGGATTTCTGTGGAACTGGTAACAGGTCACCTACAACAGTCATAACAATTTGGAAAGCAGGCCTTCCACCACTATTGATAGAGTACTCTGGATTACTATACCAGCTGAAGGAAATAACCTTAGGAAAAACGGGAGTGTGCCGACAGCATCCCTTACAGCCCCATGTATCCACTGATGCAATACTGTTATTATTATTTTTATATTTATGATAATTTATGTAACTACATATTTATACAATAATTTATATAATTAATTTGTGATCATTATATGTATATAATTACTGTTATTATTGACATGGCCTGTTACACTATGAGTATCTGTCAAAACTTGTTTGCATCTTCTAAGTGCCAGAGGTATGTGCTGGAAAAAGGCAGAAATAAGACAGCTACATAATTAAAAAGAGCAACTTTTTTCATAGAGATCGGCTGCATAAACAGATGCATTGTGCTATCTAAATATAAAGGCTATGTGATGTTTAAAATAAACAGTTCCTCCTCCTGGATGTATTTAGGTCAGTAATAGTCTTTATTGTGCACAAATTCAGCAGATCCCAGCTACCTGTCTTAGAAGCAGTCTATGGGACCTGGAAGATAGAAAGCTGTTATGTTAGCAAATGTTTTTCCACAAAGACAAGAGGTACAGACAAGAAAAAAATGGGGAGTGAGTTTAGAATTGTGTTGAAGCCAAAAGACAGAGACCTAAAAGCATAAACTTTGCATTGCCCCTAGATGTTAATGTGCCTCTCTGGATATTCAACACTTATCACTGTTGGAATGCTGGGTCTTTATGACTTGGTGGGCATCTTCACATAAATCTGACAAATAAGTAAAATCGAGTGTGAGAGGTGAAATTTACAAACTGTTTTAAAGGAGCACCAAGCTTGCCTGCTCCCACATCCAGCTCTGTGTCCTCTAATACCAGAGGTTTAGAGAACAGTGATTCTCATTTTTTTGTGTGATGTCTTACTGGGAAAGAAAATAAATTTAAATTCATTGAGAAAATTCTGTCTGAAACATAATAAAGTAGATCCCTTTATTACAGGATTACTCATAGCCTTTAATATGTTGAAGTGTCTTGTAAATTTCTAAAAGGGATGTGAGGTACCTTTTATGCTGCAAACTTACTTAACTACATAGATATATGCTCTGGGCATTCAGCAGAATATATTTTAAGAAACTTAGAATCCTCCATGAAATTGCTGATCATAGCATAAATGGGGCTCCCACTCTTGACATTATTACCCAGTATACATTTGATATTGGTGGTGGTGGTGATAAGCAGCCTTCAAATTTTGCATTCTCTCTATAGGAAATTGTAAAGCTAAGTGGAGGATGCAGTTTATTTAAAAAATCCCAGTTAGTGGTTCAGACAGATGCATCTGGAATGACAGCCAGTGAGCTGCGACTGGAACAACAGGAAATACTCTGCACATTGGATGAATCCTTATGTAGGAAATTCAGTATCTACAGCGAGTGGATACCCAGTGGTTAGTTTGAAGGTCTGGGAACTACAGCAGTTCATTTTAGTGGAGACGCCTCAATGAAGAAGCAACAGCAAAGAAACTCACACAGTCTAGGGGTATTGTGTTCTGGCACTGTCCCAGACTGGCTTTAAAAACCATGGATATAGCTCACCTCACTGGAGCGGGCAGCCTCTGCAGAGAGCAAAAACTGCCAGAGGACAAGAGGGTTCAAAGGCAAAGAAGACCCTATAGCATCACACAAGGGCCTTGGTATTCCATTATATAGAGTAGGCTATAAAGCAGACCATAGCCAATTATTGAGTAATTTTGAGTTTAATTAAGACAAAGATATTTTATTCCTCATGTTATCCTCCCAATGGGATGTATTTTAGACCAGAATTCCTGAGAAGACAGAGGCTATAGGGTTTTCCTGATATCAAGTATGAAATTCAATTAACTCAGAAAAAAAGAAGAAAATTCAATTACATGAAAGTTTAGAAGTCGAAAGTAATTGTTTGGCCACTAAACACTAGGATGAACTTGCATATTTATAAGTATACAGTTGAACCAAGAATCAAAATGTGCTCAAAATAAGTACGCCCCCAAATTTAACCATGGAAAGTCAGGGCCAGGGTCTCCTTTCTGCAGATCCTTTAGATCCTGCCTCACTTTGTATGTGTGCATTGGGTTCTTTATGAGTTTCTGTTATCTTGGTGGTAATCTCTCTCTCTCTCTCTTTCTCTCTCTCTCCCTCTCCCTCTCTCTTTCTCTCTCCTTTTTCAAATTCTGATGATGATCAATGGTTGTCCATATTGATTAACAGGAAGAAGAAAAAATAGATTAAAACCAAAACAAAAAGCCACAGGTAATGTTATTAATAAAAATACTTTGGAAGATTGTTTGGGCTAACGAATGCACTGGGACTGTCTGGCCCCCATTTCCCTCTGTCCCCATCCCACTGCTGCTGATGTGTTCCAAGAATGTAGTGTGGTTACCTCACTGTTACCACCAGGCAGCCTCTTGCGGCTCTTTTTGTGTCCCAGGGAAAGAAGATTTTGGCTTTCCCCAGTGGGAAATGCAAAAAAAAAGGTACCTGACTGCAAGACAGCCCTTTATAGAATAATGAAAAATCTCTGAATCAGAGAGTAGTCAGCTTTGAAGGAACTTGGGAATATTCAGTCTAGTGTGTGCTGTCATCACTGTGCAAGAATCCTGTCTGCCCTTTTATTAAAAAAAAAAAGATTTTTAGTAAAACATTTAATTTATTTTGATTTACATGTATTAATTTGTGCTTGTGTGAGTTTATGTGTGCCGTGGTCATGCAGGTGCCTGTGGACAGAGGTGTCAGAGTCCCTGGAACTATAGTTATAGGTGGTTGTAAGCTTTGTGTTATGGGTGCTGGGAACCAAACCTGGTCCTCTGCAAGAGCAGCAAGAACTCTTAACTGCTCAGCCATTTTCCAACCCTTCTGTTCTTTCCAGAGCATTAGATTTTCCTAGCTTGGCTTCACCTGTAAACTGCAGATAAGCTTAGCGTGCAATTCACGGAGCCTTGGGTTTCCTGAGTGACTGTGGCACCTGACACATACAAAATATCTCACAAATAATAGCTGCTATTGTTGCAGTTTTATCAATATATCTAGTAATAAAATTATTCAACATGAAAAATGAAATTGAATGTTTTTCTGAAGTAACACACAAGAGGAGACATAACGTCTTAACTTCCAAGGTCATTTCAATCAACAGCAGTTGAGTGGCGTTTGAGTAGCAATAGATGGGAAAGGGAGGTCTTTGGAGTGTTAGCCATTGAAGCCCTGTTCTCGGACCTGTTCAGAGGATCCAAAGGCCCCAAGGAGAGTCGAGTTCCACTTCACCATTAACCCAGGACAAACGTTTTACCATACTGTACAGTCCTCATTTTCTTATGTACAGATTCATGCTCCAAGGTTTCAGTTACTTACAGTCAACACAGCCCTAGAGATAGCTAATGGAAAGTTCTAGAAAAAGACAATTCATAAATTTCAGTTGTGTTCAGTTCTGAGCAGTGTGATGAAATCTCATGCCTACTGTGTCCCATCTTGAGTGTCAGTCACCACTTCCCAGTGTATCCACACTGTGTGACTCACCACTTCCCGTGTATCCACACTGTGTGACTCACCACCTCCCGTGTATCCACACTGTGTGACTCACCACTTCCTCCCGGTGTATCCACATTGTGTGACTCACCACTTCCCTTGTATCCACACTGTGTGACTCACCACTTCCTGTGTATCCACACTGTGTGACTCACCACGTCCTCCCGGTGTATCCACATTGTGTGACTCACCACTTCCCTTGTATCCACACTGTGTGACTCACCACCTCCCGTGTATCCACACTGGGTGACTCACCACCTCCCAGTGTATCCACACTGTGTAACTCACCACCTCCCAGTGTACCCACACTGTGTGCTGCTTACCTCTTGGTCATGCAGTGGCTCTGCCGATGATCAGATCACAGTGGTTGCATTCAAACACACTTATTTTCCCTAATAAAGACCCTCAAATCACAGAAGTAGTGATCCTGATAATATTACTCTAATAGCATATAATGATGGTTTTATTTTATTAATTTTTATATTGCACTCTGGCTATTTAAATTTTAATCTTTTTTTCTCTTTTTAAAATATTTTATTGGGCTTTTGTATATTTCTTTTTTACGTTTGTTTGAATGTGTGTGTATTATATACAGAATATTTCAAAGAATCTTAATCATTTTTATATCCCCACCCACACACTTCCACAGCCCCCCACTGGAACCCATATACTCTTGTCATTTGTATTAAGGTCCAATGTGTCAAGTCAGTGTCCCCAGATGTCCCCAGTGCAAGTTCATCCTATCTGGTCAGCCTCTCCAGAGTCTCTTGTTTTAGGAAGATCAGGTCTTCCTCACCCAGCAGAATTGAGCTGCCAGTGTTTTCTCAGTTAAGACGGGGGTCTGCTATTCATTTTAATCTTATTTTAAAATTATCTTAGGTATGTTGGATTTGTAAAAAACATAGTATACACAAAATATGCTATTGACATCAATCTCAGACTTCTGCTGGAATCATAGAATGTATCCTCCCGAAATAAGAGAATATCACTATACCCAGTTCTGCATCTCTATGTCACAGGATGCTCTAGAATTATTGAAAACTGGAAACACATTGAATAAAAATATTTCATTCCAAAGAATGCATGGAGATGTCTGAGGAGTTAAGATATCGCCTTTATGACGAAACACACGGGTAGAAGCGGAGGGGAGCCCCAGCTCCTCATAGAGTTGGTGTTAAAATCCTTGGTAGAGACGCAGCTGCACTAAACGGACAGTTGTTGGCAGATTAGCTGCTCTTCTTGCTGGTGTGACAAACTGCTTCGCAAAAACAACTAGATGAAGGGGTTTATTCTGGCTCGCAGTTTGAAGCTATGATTCACAGCGGCAGAGAGGGCACGGTGGACGGAGCAGGTGGCAGCCAGTCGCATGGCATCCACAGTCAAGAACACTGATGCTCGGCTCCATTTCCACTTTCTGCTTAGTCTAATACCTCAGACCACGGAAGAGCACTGCCCACATTTAGAATGAGTCTGCCCACCTCAGTTAACTCAGTCTGGAAAATCTTTCACACACATGCCCAGGGGCATGTCTCCTAGAAGTTTCTAAATTTTTTTCAAGTTGGCTATCACCGTGAATCACCACAGGATATCTTCAGTATCTCAGCCCAAGCTTCTCAACCATTACAGCCAAGGCATCCTACTGAACTCCATGAGCCATGACTCTCACTAGACGTCTCTGTTCTCCTTTATCCTCTTGGTGGGATGTCATCTCCTTCAGCCAAACAAGAGAACTTATTACTTTATGCTAATTAAACTGCCTTTAGGTCTTCAGTTCTCATTGCCCATGACGTATCATTTCTATTGAACTTACAGCCTTTAGTTTCTCCTTTTTCTCTGTTTTGATTTGGTCCAGTCTCCATCTCACTTGTGAGCTACATGGTCTAGCTTCTGTTCCAATGAGGGCTCTCCATGGATCTTAGAGAGACAACCTCCTTTTAAGCATAAGACATGTATTATATATACTGTGAACTGTCTGAGCAGCTTTGGTTCTTAGCTTTAATGAGACATGGTCCAATTCTTTCTTTCATTAATTTTGAATTATCTTTTGGGTATGTCTTCCTGCTTTCAAGATCCCTCATTGCTAAGCACCACAGCAGACTGGCCTAGAGGTTGGTGCTTTTTGGAGGGACACAATCACCCTCCTCTCCTTTAAATAGAGTTTAAGATCCTTAACTGTGCTTTCAGGGCTCACCTGTTTAACAAAATAATAAAAATCTCCCAGGAGTACCTGTGCTTAGCCAGGTCTTCACTTAAATAAACCCTGTGGTACCAACTCAATGATATCACTAAGATGATTCTGAAAGGCCCCATTTCACCCTTAGCAGCTTTCTGTTTACTGATCTTTAATTTTTTATTCTTTCTTCTCTTAAGACTCTACCCACCATCTAGGGCATCACCAGGCCTCAGTCTTCTGGCCGTGGTATCATTTCTTTGCATGGTTAATGTCCTACCTTCAGTACCTGGTCAGTACCATTTCAAGAATGGTTGAATTATCCCAGCACTTCAAAGAGGCTCCAGAACTCATACGAATACTTTGAAGCTGTGTCAGAAGTAACACCCTCCCCCCAAATTACTAAGAAGCATTCTTCCGCACCGGCACCCACTGCACTTAGAAGCTCATTCTTCTAGTTACCTTTCTCTCCTTCCTCCCTTGTTCATTTCCTTCCTTTATTTCTTCTTATCTTTGTCCTCTTTCCTTCTGCCCTTCTTTCCCTCCGCCCTCCTCGCTCCCCCCTCCTCGCTCCCCCCTCCTCTTTCTTTCCTTCATTTCTTTCTTTCTGGGATGGTTTTAGAATCTCACTTCTTCTGTCTCTGTCTCCTGAGTGCTGAGATTACAGGTAGGAGCCATCATGTCTTGCTAAATTGCTATCACTTGACACTCTTTCTTCATTTAATATGATGCTAGTACTAATCAACTAACTGGGAACATAGTCAAACAGGTGATCAAAGCCGAAGACATATCTTTATAATACAGCATGTTACTGACTCATGGAACGGGAAATTCCCAGTTAACTGAGGTTAAATTTCACACTAGTATGACAATGTGGTGGTTTGCAATTCTTAGTAAATTGAATTCTTGAGAGAGGCTACGCTAATTCTACAATGCTGAGTTTGTGCGCTAAAAAGCACTCTGCTTGTCTGTTACCTCTAGAATCTCTGTAAGTGATAAAATTCAGTATTGTTCCCCAAAGCAAAGTATTCATCTCAGTCTTCTGGAGTATTTCATATTCTATTTAATCTTCCACATTGTAAAGCATTTACTGATTCCCCTCTTCCTTTTATCTAAATATGATGAAGCTGTGTTGGAGAAGTTAACCATGAGTATGAGAGTCACAATTCTATCCAGGTGAGAAAATGCAATCATAAAATCGCAAATCCATTGTTAACTTCTTATCCACCCTAGCTGCTGAACAAAATTATGTTCAGAATGAGTGAGCACCAGGGAACTGAGAGGCTCTGTTCTGTGTTGCATGGTGGGCACTGTTCAGTGAGAGAAGGGCTGAACAAAACAGAGTCAGGGATACCTGGATCTAGCTCCATCACTGCAGGTGAGGAAGAGGACAGGCCCTGGGTCCACCCTTCCAAACCAGAAGACCCTTTTGCAAACCCCTCCTTGGTATCCCCCCTTGTTCAAAGTCTCCTCCCTTCCTTAACATCCCCCTGCTTCTCGACATCTATCATCAATTCATCTCTGCATCCAAAACTCATTTTGTGAATGTTGTGGTGAAACTATAATCAGAATTATTTCTCTATCCAACTTCTATTTCAACATTTTCATCTGTCTCTGTCTTATTGAGGTTTGTCTAATCTATGTATATATCACGTCTCAGGATCTTAACTTGTTGTCAAAGTTTTGTATGTGCTGTACTCTGGTGGATAAGATCAAGCACAGGACACAGTCCTTTGCAATAGGAAATGAGGGGCTTATGCTATCTCACAGGGCTCTTGATGCCAAAATGAACTGAGAATGTATGTGGTTGGAGGGAACAAGGGATGGATGGGACTGGAGGAGACAGCACTGAGCCTACAGGCTCCAGGACCTGCTCCTCGCATGTAGAGCACCTCCAATGGCAATGGAGTCAGCATCAGTCAGGGAGAGTGGTGAGCACCTCAAGAACAGAGGGGGAGGCCATGTAGAGCTCAAAAAGAAAGAATGAGAAATGAGAATCAAGGTGGTGATGACCCCAAACATGCTGGAACGTGGCTCAGAACCTGCGTCAAGACCAATGCTTCAGAGATAAGGCTACAAACAGTAAAAGAGCCCAGGTTGTCCTTTCATGTGGTGCCCAGTGTGCAACCCAGAGTGATGGCGGCTCATAGAGACCATCAATGGCTAAGGTGAAGCAGACTCCACAGTATGCTCATGCAGGAGACCTTATTACTAGGCACACATCCATTCTTCATGTTGACAATGTTTGTTTAATGTGTGTTCTGTCTGGAACAATTCTTTCATGAACATTTGCCTGCTTGTTGCACATGACACTCTCCACAGGTCTATATGCTCCAGGGTTCCCATCCCATCTGATCTTTGCTGCCCATGAAATACTCATGTGCTCAGGGCTTTACAATATACTTGGCTAATTGATTTGTGCCTTTGGGTCACAAACATTAGGGTTTTTTCCTATTCTGTAACTTGTTTTATTCCAGGAATAGTTCTGGATTGAAATCCAGGCAATGAGAGTCCTGTTAAAAGGCCACATTTGGTCCAGGACTTCCTGGAGAGCTTGCTAGGCATGTCTTTCTGCAAAAGCTGGCCCCTGGAAACTTTTACATGTGGTTGCCAAATCTCCACCCAAGATTCTGAAAGTCTGTTTTAGGTAAAAACACTCTTAGGACTGGAAAGATGGCTCTGTAGGTTAGATTTTTCCTTCAGAAGCACGGAAACTTGAGTTGGGATTGCCCATACCCAGGTAAAAAGCCAGGCATGTCAGCACGTACCCCTGATACCAGTACTATGTGGGGTAGAGACAAGATCGATAGGGCTTCCTGACAGCCAGTCGAGCTCAGGTTTAGTGATAGACCCTTTCTTGAAGGAATAGGCAGAGAGTGATAGAACATAGATTCCACATTCTTCTGTGCCCTCCATGGTACATGCATGTATGTATACACCACACACATATGCCACATATACAGACATGTACATAGAAAACACTTTATTTCAATCAACCTAGGCAAACAGAAGAATAGTTACATCAGAAGTATTCTCCCTGTGGGAAAGTCAAACTAAAAAGTGCTGTTTATTGAGAATACTCCAAATCTGGGGCACAAACCAGTACCAGGTGGACACTCCATAGGGCACTGGAGCAGATCAGGCTTGTAAAATTACTTTTTCAACACTGCTTGCCCATAGGAAGATTAGATGTATGCATGAAGAGTTAAGTAATCCGAAGAAACGGGGTGACCAATGGAACAGTACATGATTAATCAGCAGAGTCCATAAGCAGTGGATCTTGTAGTGTAGAGGGAAGATTCATCAGACAGGGGTGAACTGGAAATGTTCATTCAAGTGTACAGAACACACAACGGTCTTAAAGTAAAGAGAACTGTTAAAGATATAGAGGTAAAGGAAATACATTTGAGAAAGAACAGGAGACCTTGAAGAAGGAGAAACGTAGAGGCAAGGGTTAGAAACAGACTTGCCTGTAAATGAGGTGGAACAGATGTACGTGGGGAGGGGGAGGAAAGGGAAATGAGGGAGGGGCGGGTCCAATCAAAACACATCCTTTCCATGCATGAAAGTGTCACAGTGAAGCCTATTGTTACATATAGTTAATATCAGCTAATGAAGAACAGCAAAAATACTGTCCTCCCCTTCCCTGGGAGGTTTTGATGTACACCCCTGGAAATTAGGAAGGCTGTTCTCTGTGGTGAACATCACATCTCAGATATTAACTGTTTTTAATTAATATCATTCACACCAAATTACCACAATGAGCAAACGGCCTTCAGTCTCTCTGCGTTCCTTCATCCAACGCAAACCCTCGCTCCAGTTATCCCATTTTCCAAGGAATCATTCTAGCTCCATTATCTTAAAGACTATCAGTTGTATCTGAAGATTGACTTAACTCTGGTGCTAATAATAGATACAAAACATTTGATTTTTCTAAATTCTAAAATGATGCATACATTTTTTTCTAAAACTCTTAATGTAAACACTGCTTTCTAAGGAGACACTTACCCTAACCTTACAAGATACATTTTTCAAGATGTGAAATGTGTGATATTATATGACAGAAATAATATCACAAAACAGATTTTTTTTTCAGTTAAGCAATAACCCAAACTAAACACTAGACATACCAAATGAAACTATACAAGGAGTTCACAAAGGAAAAGATGCCCTGAGTCACATGTAATAATTTTACTGGTTAACTGATAAAGTAAGACTAACTGGGTGACACACCAGTCACTGGAAAGTGAAATGTTTTGTTTATTCTGTTATAGGAGTGGGCATGTGTCCAAAGGTGAAGAAAACCAAGGCTCATCATACCAGGTTAATAACATTCATGTGACACAAACACAAATATACTGATAGACAATTAGAATATGCCAATTCACGACACATATTCATTATGTTATATGTATGGAAAGATAGCATGCCATCAAAAATTGCTTTTCTATCTTCAGCAGGTGAACGAGGTTCCACTCACCTTTTCAGGGTGATTTATCTCCCCTATTTGGGGTGTGTAGAAGCCCTGCTATGAGGAGACACATGACTAACATGGGTAGCAGAGGCTCATGACACCGATGTCGCACACAGAGGCTCTCCCCTCTCTTTGGAGAGATACAGTCACTGACACACGTCAAGGGGGTAACGGAAGTTTGGGAGGGATGGTTCAACAATCTCTCAACTGCCAATTTCGAAGTTCCTGCTGTTTCCTAGTGTTCAAACCTAGCTGGGACAGAGAGGACAAAGAAGCCATGGACATCACTACCCTGAGCCACAAATCAAGGAAAGAAGCATAGGAAATGAATGTGTGATGACACCCCGGAAGTGAGGATGTAGCAGTCTGCTCTGGGACCCGCCTGCCTGCTGGGAAAAGTCAGAAAAGCCATCGGGAAGTAGCTATATCAGCTGCTGAACACTGGGACATGTGCTGCACAGAAAACCAGGCATCATTCCAATGCCACATACAAGCACTGAACTTAGTGGTGGTGTCCTTGGTCACAAATGTCATCTGTCTCACCGTAGGTAGGACTGCATGTTCCTGCCGTCCCCATGTATCTGGCTCTGTCCAGTAAAATGTGATCGGAATTGCATCATTCCGAGCAGCAGATGGTTCAACGTCTTCTTTTTCTTCTGCCTCCTGAGCAACACTGTTTGCACGGAGGTTAATTTATCAGTTGGGATCCTGGAATGAAAACTATATGGATCAGAAACATAACCAACAAATAACAGATAAATACTGTAAAAAAGAAGACAACTTTGTCAGTTTCAGAGCCTTTGAGGTCACTCACTGCTGCAGTGGAGCACAGCTGTTCACATCAGCACCAATCACGAGAGAATATGGTCCTGGTGTCGTTAAATTGGAAGCTGTGATTTGCCTCTGCTATTTTGGGTTCCTCAGGCATTCAACTCTACCCAGGGAAAAGTGTATTGCAGCAACAGAACAAGGGTCTGGGGAGGGGTAGGCAAGTCTTGAACCCAGAGGAGTCATTTCACTATTCTTAGCGAAGTCCTAATACCACTTGATGGAAAAATCTCAGCCAGATAAGGTAGGTGAGTCCATAAAAATGCAGTGTCGCAGGGCGTGGTGGTGCGTACCTGTAGTCCCAGCACTTGGGAGGCAGAGGCAGGAAGATCTCTGTGAGTTCAAGGCCAGCC
This sequence comes from Nannospalax galili, assembly GCF_000622305.1. Lineage (NCBI taxonomy): Eukaryota > Metazoa > Chordata > Mammalia > Rodentia > Spalacidae > Nannospalax > Nannospalax galili. Next base: position 731,154 of record NW_008337322.1, on the reverse strand, counting down.
TGGTCTACATAGTGTGTTCCAGGCCAGCTGGGGCTACAGGGAGACCCTGTCTCAAAAAGACCAAAAAAAAAATTGCAGTGTCTGTGAAGAAGGTTTGACTCATCCTACCACACAGGGAATCCTGACAGGGTAAGGCCCCAAGTGAGGCTAAAATAGACTGGATAATGGGGAACAAATAAGCCATAGTTTCCATTTTTGGTCTGGTGATCAATTAAAGATGTGGAAGTGACAATATTGCCCGAGCAGTAGTTGAACATTCCGTTTTAACTTTGTTCTTCATCGTCCCACCTTCCTCTTCTGCTTTATGTGAAGCACGCTGGTGGAGCTGACACCACTGAGGAGCCATGTGGGAGGACTCAAAATGGAAAGAACTTCAACACTAGGCATCCTAGCTCTACCTGCAGCCTCTCTGCTACATAGAAAGGACAGTTTTTTCTCGTCTGTGCTAAGGGCACGGAGAATGAAACCTGCTGCAGACCCCTCGTTTTCCTGGCTCCATAGCCAACGTCTACCTTGTCTCAGGCTCTCCTGTGGCCCAAGACACTATTCTTGGGGACTGGAATATCTCTCTTTGTCATACCGTAAAGCCAATGGAAAACACACAGGAAGTTATAAGGCAGAGAGAGGGACGGGGCCTTCCCTGCTCCCTGCTGCTTCAGAGCTGTACGTGTGGCCATGGCTGTCTCTGCCAGGTGCTGAACTTCTTTATGGGGAACCTGACCACCGTTGTGCCAGCCCCATTGAGCCCTGAGGTGTCTTTCATACTCTGGTTCTTTAGGTGGAAGGACAGTATCTGTTTCCAGTAGTTAGTCTTTGGGTGCTCTGTTGACCATTTTAACTCTTTAAAAAAAATCTACTATGTAATCAGTTTTAAGCACACACACACACACACACACACACACACACACACACACACATACCACACACAAATTAGAAAAAAAAAGTAAGTTAAAAACAACTTTAAGTTTAAGGCTGGCACTGTAAATATAACCAAATACATAAGAGTAGAGAGGTCATATATCCTAGAGAAAACCTTACCTCTGTCATGTCTCTAGATACATGAAATCTCTTACTATATACTAAAATATGGAACCTTGTATTTACAGACAAGTATACCATACACCACTCATCAAAGAAGCTTCCTTTTGTAACAGATGGAGGCTATTACAGGGTTCCCCCACTGGTCACCCACAGAGAATATATGTCCAATATATACGTCCAACCCTAAGTGACACCTCGACATTGGAGCCTCCACAGCTAAAGCTCATGAACATAGCAGAACAGGGGGTAGAGAGAAAACTAATCTCTCAGCTCTTACCAGTGAAGCTTCTTAATACAACAGAGTATAACGCTCACAGAAGGCCACAACAGGCTCAGTTTCTTAGAGAGTAAGAGACTGTAGAGTGTGGATCCTCGGGTAGGACTTTTATATTGAACCTCACTCACTGCTCAGGGACTATGGTTGAAGAGGGGAAGAAAGACTGTAAGAGCCAGGCTTGTTGCATGATCATAAGGAAACAGAGGCTTTCAGGCCAATGGGTTCTTGCTCATATGAATTTGTAACAGTGGTGACAGCATGCACAAGACCCATTACAACTCAGTCAGATAAAAACTCAGCATAGAATGAGGTAAATGTGCAGCAGGTCCCAATCCTAGCCATGCAACTATTGGAAATTGATCACTGCTGGGTGAGGGAGAGCAGATCTTCTTTAAGAGAGAGATTCTACAGAGGCTGACTAGACTCCAGTGGATGAACTTGCACTGAGGGCAATCTGGGTCCAAATGCTTGACTAGTTAGGACTTAACATTTATGACACAATGCATGAAATCAGATAGAGGATTATCAGTGGGAATGGGAGGGGGGTCTAATTTGATTAGGATCTATTATATGACATGCACACAAACTCAATAAAAGTATTTTTTAAGAAGAATGAGTTGGTGGGGGAAAGGCAGAGCCTGTTGTCTACACACACTGGTAGGCTCTGCCTGTGTACCCCATGGTGGCACCCATGGTGGGCTGACCATCATTATCACCCACTGGCTGTCAAGACCTAACTGCAGTCCTCAACATTCGGAATCTGAGAAGTCTACTGATTTTAGAAAACAAACTAGAAGACAGTGGTATAAAGTTGGGAGAAGCTGTGAAACTTCCTAATTCCCACTCAGAGAATCTTGGACTGGAGCTTGTGAGCTCCCTGCTGCCTGCTATGAGGATCGAACTTCTGCTTTTTATCCACAGTAAAACCCTGTGAGGGCATCAACCTGTTGGAGAATACCTTGGTCCACAGCAGGGTCATTTTGTTGTGAACAACTAACTTTGATGAGATAAACCAAGAGTTTCTGACTGTTAAGAAAAAGAGAAATTCCTACTTGACATCCTAAGCAGTGTGTAAGGAAAACAGAAATTAAGAGTGAAAATCCCATTCCAAGAAATCAGGACATAATCTTACCCAAAATCAACTACAAAGGAAAGGGAGTTGGGCCTTACTTTGGCTCACCCGAGTGTAAATTATAGATCATCGATACTCTAATGAAGTATGATGTCCCTGGCTCCCAGTTCAGAGGTGTTATGTAAGATAGATGTGGTGTCTCATTTGCTAATAAAAGACAGGGGTGTGGGAGTTTGGCGATGGGGAGAAGGTCTGAATATAATAAAAATTAATTGTATGAAATACTCGAATCAATACTATTTCTTCTAAACTTAAAAATAAATAATAAATAATACATCTGGGAGTGGTGGCGCATGCCTTGAGTCCTAGCACTCGGGAGGCAGATGCAGGTAGATCTCTTTAAGACTGAAGTCAGCCTGGTCTACATAATGAGTTTCAGGCCAGATGTGGCTACAAGGAGACCCCGCCTCAAAAAGACAAAAAGTAAAATTAAATAGAAACACCTTTAAATCCCAGCAGTAAGCCACCATGTAGCTCTGAAATACGGGCCAAGAACAAGTGGGTATGAATTCATCACATCACAGCTTAAAACCTTTTAACTCATGTCATGTTTCTGTTAACATCTCTTTCATTCAGCTTTATTTCTATGAGTTCAGTTAACCAATATTCCTACCGTTCTTCGTGCTTGCATGATACCTCATGTGTACCTAGTTTCCTTACACTACTAATACAAAATTCTAAGCACTTGTTTATGTGTCTACTTAATGAAAAAAAAAAAAAAAACTTCGTTACTTGATTTTGAGGAGTTGAGCCTGTTTTTGAACTGAGGTAAACATTAAAGCTGGTGATGGGTTAAAATCCTCCATTTTAAAGTGGAAACGTATTTGAGCCTTGGGTTGTCTCCATAATTGTGTACAATTTTCAATTTATTTTCTCTGCAAGGATAAAGCTATTCTCTTATACAATATTGTGTTCTTTGGAGGAAGACAAGCTGATATCTGGCTGTTATCAGATATATTATTTTAAATTCTAGTTCTTAGTCTTCACTATATCATCTTCCTATAAAAATACAGGCCAAACCAGACGTGTAACCCAAGTTAAAGGTGTAATTTGTCACCCAGTAATTCAGTAGGTTATTTGTGCCAATAACAGTCTTAGGCTATTCTTGGTAGCCAATGATAGAGAGGGGTTCAGGGGGTTCTACTCAGGAGACATTAACTGTCCGGTTGAACAGGCCAATACACAAGCCACATTTAGTTGACAGTACAAGTTGGTATAGCAATGCATTCTTAACGGGGTGATATGGAATTTAGGAGCTGTGAGAGCTCAGAGAAGAGGGCAATCAATAAAGCACGCAGAATTCAAGGAAGGTACTAGCTGGAGGGGCACGGAATTTATATTTTGGCCTGGAGTTTTAAGACTGTTTATCCTGAGACCTTAGCAGTCTCTCCCTCAAAATATATGCCACTCACAGGATGGAGGAGGTAATAACACATAATGCTGTCTACTAGCTGACCATGCCTGTAATGCATAGTACCATATGGTTGGAATTTGGTGAGCTTCACATAGAGCATCCATATGGATCTGCATCCCGAAATCACAGCTGAAACATCTGGATCAGCAGTCAGGACACAGATTCCCCTGTGCCTCCATACATGGTAAGAATGTGGTGAAGACCTTTCTTTGCAGAGCCCTCCTCCAAAGGTTTCAATACAAATTTCATTACACCCAAATCTTGGCAGGATATTCATTAGAACGCTTTAAAGCCTGTGCAGAGGGCTTAAATCGTTCAAATATCAAGAAGAATCAGCCAACCATTTTCTGAATGAATTCAGCAGGAACATTTTTTTCTAGGTTTAAACAATATTCAGACCTAGAAATTCTGGATGATTTTTCTACCTGTATAGGCAAGAACTTCCAAGAACACTCAGTGATAGTTAACAAATATTTATGATCACATTAACACAAGTTAATACTAAATATTGTAAAACGGGTTAAAAAAGGTACAAAGAATATGTGCTCTGAAGCTTTGTAGCCATCCCATCACCCTTCATGTGCAAAATAACAATCAAAAAGGTAAAGAAATTAAGAAGCAAGTTCTTAGGGAGAGGATTGAATTATGAAGGCTTGCTCCCCTTATCTGTCATATGACAGCACAGATAAAGGCTGCCGTCCACGGAGCAGAAAGTCCTTACCTTCCACTGAAGATGTTGTCACAGTGATTTTGAACATTCTAAAACTGTGAGAAATTAATTCTGGGTCCACTTTTAAACTGATGATGACAGATTAGAAATTAAAACCCAGAATCACCAAGGGTGGCTGGACCAGAATCAATCGTGTGAGAAAAGTTACCTTCTAACCTCTCTGAAGCCAAAGCTGGACCCAGAGAGGGCTCAGACTAGCCCCTCAAGTGATGCCTTCTGCTAAGCACATGAGTACATGAAGCTGTTTTTAAGAAGGGCCCAGACTTTCTGATGGAAAACTATAAAGGAGAGCAGAAGAAAGCTGCATTTCAAACCTTGTTGTTCAGAAATAAAGAACACTGCTTGTTTGGACTATAAAAACAAGATGCTTTTTGTTTGGACTATAATAAAAAATGCTTTAGGCTAAGTATTTATAAGCAGTAAAAATTAATTTCTCACAGTTTTAGAATGTTCAAGATCACAGTGACAACAGCTTCAGTGGAAAATGGGTTACATCTAAAGCAAGATACCTTAGGTTGTGTCAGGTAATGGAGGTCTAATAGTCATGTGGTATGTTTACCAGGTGCTCAGCAAAACCTCTGCGCTCATGAATGGTACAAGAGGCCCTACTTTGGAGACTGACATCACCTTTCTCTCCTAAAATGCAGTGACCATGATAGGTGTTTCACACAGCAAGAAAGGGCGTGGAAGCAGAGGCCGCATGGCAGCATGCAGCATGTGTCTGTGATCCCAGGCACGGGTGATGGTTCTTTCCTGAATCATGGTAGAGATCAGTCAAGAAGAGCCATGACTGAAGCCCACATCCAGAGAGTGTGCACTTGCTTCCTGACTTGCTTGTTCTTACTCTGAAATGAAACTTAATTCTCCAGATCAGGAGTGTGATGACTATTGATGTCAAGTTGCTAGTAAGAGCTGCAGCAGAAAGAGGGAATAAGCTATTTGCCGTCCACAGTACCTGCAGCACTGTGTAACCCGAGGATTCCTTAGGTCAGTACCAAGGGAGACTGCAACCGACTACACCCCCCAACACATGCACAGAGAAAAAAATCACTCAACTAAGGTTGTTTGGATCGCGTGAAGATGCAACAAAACTCTTTGAAGCAGGTTTTTATGCCTTGCTTGTTTCAATTGTTTAAAAATTGTCCTACACCTGAGAAAAGACAGTTTAATCAAGTCTTGAAAGTATTTGGAGGTGGAGAAATATATTCAGGAATGTAAAAATATAGACTTCTTTTGGAGATTGTCATAGGATGTATGAAAATCTAAAGCCATAAAGAGTGCAGTGATGGTTTGTATGGGCTTTGATTTCAGAGGGAAGATATTTTACCAGATTGGTCATGCATTTTATACATGCACAGAAAGAGAAACAGATTAAAGTGGAAACACTTCTACACAGTTGTTCTATCGTCTATGTGTAGTTCATGTATTCATGTCCACGTGCACAGAGAGCTACCTTAGAATCAACAAACAATGCAGGACCAAGGGCAGCAGCCCTTTTTCAAAATATTCGATTTTTATCAATTTTTTGACATGTTCACACAGTGTACTTTGATCATATTCTCCCAAGGGCAGTAATATTTTAATTTTTAAGGATTTTTTTTAACCTTCAGACAACTTTGATATAGATAAAAGTACTTAATATATTTTTTTTCTTTTAAGTGAACTGCTTCCCATTATATGGCTCTATGTAATTCTAGTTCTTTCCAGTTTGGGAATCTTATGCAATTTCTGTGTCAATTATTAAGGTTTTGTACCAAATAAATGTAATAATTTATTACATCTTTATTTTTCCCACAGATCCTCCAGTCACCCCTTTGCCACTTAGCTGCTATTGATGGCATTGGCCAATTGTCTGGTGGTCATGTTTAAGGAACAGTCAGTGGTGATCTGAGGAGCTTTCTGTCTTTCATGCATTCTGTTTCCACATCAGTGTCTTTGAAGAGGACATGTAGCTGTCCTCACGAGAATGACACCTCTCAGGTCTAATAATTTTTTTCCCAGCCTCCTTAGACACTCATCCGAAACCTGCTGCAGGACGTCCACAGAACTGCAGCTCGCACTTTCATCCTCCGTTCAACTGCTTGGGTCTGGGAGCCATTTCTCAGCACTTTGTCATGTGATACTGGAATCTACTGATTTTTCATTCACTTAAATTCAGTTGTTTCTTAAACACATCAAATCATCTCCCTTTAAAAGGAAACAAATGTCAGCATCATGAAATCATTTCTCAGTAAACTGTGAACAGATTAATGACCTTTATTTTCAAAAACACATTGCATTGCTTCTAAATATAACTGATATTCTCAAGTACTGACATGGTGTCTTTGGTGCCAATTTGTAGACAATAATTGCATTCCAGAAGGCTATTGATTTACAGAAGGGCACTTACCCAAATGTTCCATAATGGTCTTTGAATGGAGAAAATGTAATTAGATGACTATAGGAAACACAGAACAATGGACTTGCCTTTTGTCCCAACTTAGTTTTGCTTAGTTTTCTCCCTAAGAGAAGGGAAGTGAGGAGACCTAGCATGAATCAGAAAGGCAGTGTTCATGTTGGTGGAGTTGAACTAGGCATCAGACTCACTCTGTCCTCATGTGTCCCTGCTGAAGCACCAAGCTTCGGCCCTTGCCATTTCCTGAACTTTGGCTCCCTGGGAAGGACATTTGAACCGGGCACTTCTCCAGTTTCATTCTGTTGCTGTGGTAAACACCATGACCAAAAGCAACTTACACTTCAAGGCCGCAGTTCACCTCTGAGGGAAGGCAGAAACTCAAGCAGGAGCCTGAAACAGGAACCTTGGCAGAGTGTACTTCCTGGTTTTGTCACTGGCTCAAGTGTATCCAACCTTCCTATGCAGGCTAAGACCACCTGCCCAGGGATGGCAGCACCCACAGTAGGCTGGGCTCTTCTCATCCACCGAAAACACAAACCCCCACAGATGGACCTAGAGGCCAATCTGATCTAGGAAACTCTTCACTGGAGGCTGTCCTCTCAGATGACTCTAGGGTGTGCCCAGTTAATAACTAAAGTAACTAGGACAGATCCCCTGCCTAGAAGTATATGGAATTACAGATCTGTGTAAACAAATATGGGATTTCGGTATCACAAAAATGAGCATTCGCTCATGAACTGGGCATTTGAACACAACTTCTGAAGGCAATAGAGGAATGCAGTGGAGAAGCCAGGGGTGCCCGGCCTCTGAACATTCAAATACAACATTGTCATCTACAAAATTCTCACACCAAAGAACTGCAGTGTCGTTACAAGAAACCAGAAAAAGGCTTCCTAATAGTTTAAAGGCTTAGAATTTTCTGTCATGTTCACTGTAGTCCATAGACCACGGGTTGGACACATCTGACAGAAAGCTTTGTGCCAACACAGAATCTTCGAGGCGTCTTTCCCCAGTGTAAGAACTCAACTGGAGTTGTTATAATAGACCCACCACTAACACTGGTGCCTCTTAGCAAGCCGTGTCCCTACTCAACATGCGGCCATCACAGCACACACCACTTCTGCCTTCCTCACTGTGTGATACTTTGATGCTTATTTAAACCACCCCACGGAGCTAGGACAGGGGGAATCAGAGGAAGACTTCAGAGGATAACATGCTCCCTTGTCCGTTCAGTCACCTGTCTGGGCTCTGGGTTCACACTTGCATGTGCAGGAGGCCTATGTGAGCCTCGGCGGCTGTGGTGAGCTCTCCACAGACAGCGCATCAAGTTGCCGGGTGGGTATCTGCTAATTGGAGAAGTCTGCTCTGGTCCCTTGTCACTAGTTGGCAGACAGACAGAATGGTCTTGGCGGAAGCTGATCAGGCATTCATTTATCTCAGGGCTAACGGGGTGTGTGTGAAGACATAACAAAGGGAGCAGAGGACAGTACTGCTGCCTGGGCGGCAAGGACACGCGTTCACCGAGACTTGACACTTCACTTCTCCCTGCAAAGTCTAATTATTCATGAATTATGAGCGACTCTATTTTATAATGGATGCATTTGGCCAATGCTGAAATTATTTAAAAAAAACAACAACAACAACAAAAAAAAACAAAAAAACTATGTTCTCATCTCTGCCAGGTTCCAAACACTAAGGTATCAATGTCAGAAACTACAGTCAAGCACAACATGTCCCCAAATCCCAGCCCCCTGAAACACCATGGCTCATTAATAACTTAAAAAGGATGAGCACTGGTACTATTTATAGGGTCCTGGAAGGCAGGTCTGCCAGCGTTAAAGAAATTAACATGGAGAAATTGTCAACTGGAAAACATTAGTGTTTATCAACAGATCAATCAAACTTCAACAACTATAAACTGTGCTTTTAGCTAAGTGAAGCGTATTGACAGTGGCAGGCCTCTGCCCACTGTGCTGGGGACCTGTGTGTCCCCACTCAGTCCACCAGATTCAGGCTGTCACCTTGACCCTGAGGCCATGATCCCACTGATTTTTGTATCAGTGTTCCCATGCCTCAGCACCACGTCCAGGGCAAGCTGGAAGGGCTACACTGGTCCCACTTGTGTGATAATCGGCTTTGAGTGCCAGTTTGCAAAGTCTGAAGCTGACTGAAATAAACATCAAGTTCAGAGGCTCCCGGAACCAAATTCTGGTTCCTCTGTGAAAGGAAGGCTCTGAGGTCAGTCTTCCTCCGCCTGCCCATCCTTTCAAAGCAGAGCTTGGCTCTAGTTGTATATTTAGAGATAGCTCTATTTTTATTTCTGGGCTACATCAGTGATGATGACATGGGCTTTGGAACCTGAATAAAGCAGGAGAGTTCTGATAGGCTGCTGGTGATGTCATCCCGGTATCTGCAAGCCCCAGGAAAAGCACAGGACTGACTGCTTCCTGACTTTTTTCCCCTTTCCTTGTCTGTCTTTTCTGTTTCTCCCTCGCCTCCTACATTTTTTTTTTTTTTTTCAAATCTAAAATCACACTTTCACACTAATCATGCACTGGAGTTTTATATCCTAGCAACGCTATCAAGAAGAGGCTGCTGGTGACTGCTCTGCACAGACCAGCTTTGCCTGGTGGACAGTGTGTCTTCACATGGGGAGGGTTTGTGCTGCAGCTCCTGCTCTCTACTTCCTTGTTTTATAGCAGACCTATAACAGGCCCTTCACCCTCTCCCTTCGGTAGTCCAGATGAGGACCACCTGACACTCTGCTGCCGACACAAATCCTAAAAACCTCAGGGAGGTAAGGTGGGGACAGGAACACTCAAAGCCATAGGAAACACCTCAAAGCACCTGTCTTCAGAAGGACCACAGTCTCCCCCTCCCACCCCCACTCCCCAGGATCCTGAGCGATCTGTCAGAGCCTTACACACCTACCTTTCTTCATTCTCATCCATTTTATCCTAACACTGCAAGCTGGAGTCCGGTGAAAACCTTAACACCTGAAGAACAGTGGGAGCTCTTTGTATCCCTGAGTAGGCAGGTGTGACTGTATCAGGACTGAGCAAACTCTTACTACCTTGAGCAAGCACTCATCTGACAGTTTTAGTTTTGAAACTCCAGGTAAAGCCCCCACGTACCAAGTTTCTCATCTCGTGTCCAGAATCAGAGTATTTGATACTGGCTTGCTGAAGCCTGTTTCAGCTGGTCAGGTTCTGTGTCCCTCTGATTGAGGGACAGTAAAAGAGAAACCAGGAAGCCATTTTTCTGTCAGAAGTAGGCTCTCTAGTGTTAGCTCCCCTTTCCAGTAACACAATGCAGAACAGCCAAGTTAGGTCTCCTAGAATATGACTGGTACCCAGCATAGACTCTGTGACTCCAACAGAAGGCAGACTGGTCTCTTTGTGGGTTTTTTGTCTTGTTAAACATTGGATATCTTTCTGTTCTTTCAGAAAGTTTCATTGTTAGGATCAAGGCAGGAATGCATCCTTAATTTCTTCTCATTTTAGTTTTTTAGACCAGCTCTTATACATTTTCTTTATCGAGTTAGACTAATCAGGTATTTATAAAGTTCGGCATCCATAAATTCACAGACTGCCATGCCACTTGGTGAAAGACCCTGCAAATTGCAGTCATAGTCCAAGTCCCCAGAGAACAACTGACAGCCACCTACATGTGTGGTCAGCCAAATAAAGATTATTTAAATTGATTGCTTTTGTCATAAACGATTTTAATCAATGAGTTCATTTCAGAATGAACTATGTATACTATTTGCCCCAACACACCAAATGTTTTCAAGATGAACTTGTCATGATCACCAAGTAAGGTACGTCATGATTTTAGGAATAGTGTCTTCAAGTAGCCTTCATATAGAACCAAATAAAGATTATTTAAATTGATTGCTTTTGTCATAAACGATTTTAATCAATGAGTTCATTTCAGAATGAACTATGTATACTATTTGCCCCAACACACCAAATGTTTTCAAGATGAACTTGTCATGATCACCAAGTAAGGTACGTCATGATTTTAGGAATAGTGTCTTCAAGTAGCCTTCATCTTTCCACATCACAGATTACCGCCAGCCTAACAAAGATGGGAGACTTCGTATTTTGAAGTACCTACAAGTGGCAAAAGTGATTTAATTTTACAGAGCTTTATGTATGGCCAGCAGAGAGCCATTTCCAGTTTATTAAAAAAAAAAAAAATTACCCTTTTCAAGTCTGTGAAAATGGCCATTTCGCTCCAGGTAAAATGTTTACCTTTTCTTTCCTTTAAAAATTTCTTCTTTGAGTGCGTATTTATTGAGGGACTAATGTCTGGGAGGCGTTGCTGAGTGCTGGGTGGTCTTGGCGAGTAAAACAGGTGTTCTCTGCTTCATGGACTGTGTCAAGAAAGGAGAACAAGGTCCAGAGATCAAGGACAATGGGAGGGAGTTTGTGATGCTTGTGATCAGGGAAGTCTCGAAGCAGAGCTGACATTTCAACCTGCAGAAGAAGGCTTCCAAGGAGTCATCACCGGGCAGAGTAAAGGAAATGCCATGTGCAGAAACCCTGAATTAGCAAGCGTGCTCTGAGGAAGCCTGGGCTACTGAAGCAACCTGAGAAGGGACAGAGAGGCAGGACAGATTTGCTCAGGGAGACAAGGGCTTTGTCACCCACGGTGTGTATGTGGTGTAGGAGGTATGAGAACAACCAGCCACGTGTTTAAAAGATCGTGTGTGTTGTGAGCGGGCTGGAGGGCCTAGGTGTATGAACTGGGAGTGATCAGGAAATGTTGGGTAATCCCGGTCAGAGGTGCAGTGGCTCGCGGCTGAGCTGGAGTGGAGGTGATTGGAAACAGAAGTATTTGAAACATATTAATGCTTCCCCACATCAGGACCAGTTTCAGGCAGGCAGAGCTGGGCATGGCAGAGGGAAGAATTCCATGCAGCAGATAGGTGACTGATACTAGCTTTTCTAGATAAGACTTGGGGCAGACAGTTTTGGGTGAGGGAAAATCAAGACAGCCATTTGGATTATCATACTTCAAGGCGTCTATGAGGCAATCAAATGGTGGTGTCTGCTAAGCACTACTCGGAGCAGAAGTGCAGGGGACGGGCCCGCGTTGGACTCAAGTGTGGTTTGTTCATCGTACTGATGCCAGCAGTCTGATGGTAGCAGACAAATTTATCTGAGCAGAAACCACAGCACAGAGGCATCTGTGTGGAAGATGGGTGGGATTTTCATATACAGATACTGGAGGGAAAAGCAGGGAAACGGGACCAAAGTGGCCTGACAGGTGTAAATACAGAGGGCGTAGCATCAAAACACGGCCATGAAAAGAGGGTATTTTGAGAATCAAAACAGTCAACTTGGGTTTTCTCTGTCCAGTAAGATAAAGCCACAAAGTTGCAGAGGGTATCAATCCCCCACAGGGTGTGGGAACAGGACTATGCAGGCTGCAGTGACTCAGTCTCCGCTGAATGGAAAGAGGGCTGTGACCATGACCCCACGTGGAGTGCAGAGAACTGGAAGGGTTAATACACTTTAGTGTCATCTAAGTTTTAATGCCATAGTGAAAATAGTTCTCAAACATTTCATTACTTGTCTTTGGCTGCATAATATCCCACATGTCGGGTCTGTTGGTTATTTTGGGACAAAATTCAAACTGTTTTTTAGATTGGGCTCTTGGTTCATTCCTACTGGATCATTTCTCTGTGCATCTTAGTATATACTCAGACACAGACAGAGGCCCATGTACTCAACAAACAAGGAAAAAACAGAAACCACTGGAAGAACCGAGCATCCTGCTCCTGCAAGTGAGAAGAGCTCTGTCTACATCTCGTTTTTCTTTCATTCAGCTTGTGAACTTCATTACTCAAGCTCAGCAGACAATTGTGGGAGCCCCCACAGCCACTGCCGGCTGAGTCTTAATGTAAATCTGTACATGTGCACATGAGCAAAAGTTGAATTCTTGAGGAAATCTCAGTCCTGGTTTATCATTCTTATTGTTCGAGACTTCAAATGACTAGAGTTTCCTTAATCCGCAGAGCCCCTCACCTTTTCTGTGACTTTCCCAATTCAACAGAACAGACAGCATCTTGGAAGCTGATATATGGTGTTCAGATGAGTTCGAGATACTTGCAACGTAAGGACAGTTAAAGGCCTTGACTCCCACACAAACACACGTAACAACATACCTTTGGAAGAGATAGCTGATTTCTAATAAAAAAAAAAAATGCCAACAAGAAGCCTACGAAGGCAATACACATTGTCTGCATGAAAACCTTCTCAACGAGAACAATGACTATTAAGAACATGTTCCTTTCTGGCATAAGGCTTGAAGAGGCACAGGTCGTAAATCTCTTTGATCTTCTTGCAAAAGCTAGAATCAAGCAAAGAAGCAAGTTCATTCATTTTTAAAAAATGCTTTTGATTGAAATGATTTCATTTGGTTACAAGTAATTTATCATGTTTTTCTTTTCCTTCCCAGATTTGGTTTATTTCCATTCTCCGTGATCTCCATTAAATCTTTCTTAGGACTCTGTTAGATGTTACTTTAGGGTTTCTTATTTGAAGGGGGTCAGACCAAACTTCTAAGAGAAATGTAGATTTCGGGGAGAGAGAAACAACAATAAGAATTTATAAATTCGGCCCCGGGAGTGGGGGAAAGGCAGCTCAGCCTGTAAGCGCCTGCTCCTCCTTAGATGCACCAACACTGCCCTCTCTCGCTGGTTCCCAGCTTCCATGGAAACTTTGGTTTCTATGCACAGCCTTAAAGCACAGTACCTTTCTTTTCCCTCACTGAGCAGCTGAACAGACAGCACTGTTCTCGTGGGGCTGCTTCCAAATGAAGGCATTCGCACTGCGCGCTGCCCTGTGCGGTTTCTGGTCTCGGCCTCCCTAGATCTGTCTGCTGCTTCTTTCGCAGAAAATGCCTGGCTGGAGAGGAACAGGCTTCACTCGCACCCGCAGGATCCCTGTGGGTCTGTAAAGCAGGCCATTCTGGCAGGAGAGCCTCCTGTGAGGATGTCTAACTCCATTTCCGATACTCTGAGGACATGTTCCCACCGCCATCCTGGTTGCCAGGTGAAATTCCGAGCCTTTTATTAATCACTTGGACCAGACCTCGTCACTGGAGCCTCGAGCTTCCTCGGTGGAAAGGAGCAGGAGCCGGAGGTTGATTGTGAAAGACAAACCTGCTTGCTTGTCTTCGGCTACAACCGAAAATCAAAACGTTGCCAGACACTGTGACCTCTCTTTAAACTGCAAGAAGAAAGCTTGCAAAAAGAATTTTTCCTTGATCCCTAAAAAAACCTACAGAAAATGATACATGCTGGAGCGCAGGTCCCCAGCTGACCTGGCTCATTATTGCTCTGATCGCCACCCGACTTACATTTTGATTAGTGTCTAAGGAGTTGTGGTCACAGGGCAGAAAGAGGCACCAAAGACCAAAACAATCATCTGAGCCACACAATCCACAAAATATATAGATAGGAGATTGATAATGAGCTGGAGAGAAGTAGGGCAAGCCTGTAGCAGCTACCGCCTTCTAGGTTAAATGTCCTTCAGTATGGCTGGGGAGGGGTACAATGAAAGCTTTCTACCTTCTCTGTCTGTAAGGCCTGGTGGAAGATGTGACCAGATCTCATTTCTCCTGCCTCCTGAGTGTTCGTGGACAGCGCTAAGTGATTCAGAACTCTGGTGCTTTGCTTGAGCTCAGGAGGGGGATGGTATATGAATCACGAACTCCACTGATAATAAAGGACGTTGATGGCCATAGTTGGTTCTTATTTGGCCTTTCTTGTTTGCAAGCCATGACAGTACCTAAAAGATTCTACTTCTCAGCACACATAGAGTAGACTTGATCACGTAGATTGCAAGAGGGTTTCTGGGACTTCTTGAAGAAGGAGGGAGCCTGGGAAATACTAATTTATCTGAAGAGAGAGAAGCAGATCTTCAGCTCCTCGGAAGCTACCAAACAGTAAGGGGCACACACAGCATCATTAACTGACAGAGGCCATGGAGGGGCTGGGAAAGGATTCCTTGTATTCTGCCCTCTTTTTTGGAGGAACCATTCTCATTGGTTATCCAGCTGGGATATTTTACTCTACTTCCAAAGTACACCTGCCTCATTTTTAGGCATTTGGAAATGGCTAAAAACAAAAAACAAAAAACAAAACAAAATAAAAAACAAAGAAACTTTTCTCAACTGCCAACTCTACTGTCCGTTCTGTAGTGTGGACTGTAGAGCTAAAAAATGGTCAAGAGTGTGGCTGATAAACGTTGTCCTCTTCTGTGCTTATGGGAAAGAAAAATCACTGAGCTTGAAGTCATCAGGTATTTATTCAAATCCTGAGTTTTTTGTTACATGCCACCTGGGTGACCTTGGCCTAGTCAGTTAACCTCTGTGTCCAGTTTCCTGTGCTGTAAAATGAGGGACATAATTCCTACCTTACCCACTTCACCATGTGGTTGTGAAGATCAAAGGTGATGCTGTGTGTGAAAGTTCTTTAACAGACTACAAAACACTACCCAGATGCCAGCCATTGTCATGAAGCTGAGTCCTGATGGGCCTCTGTGGTGTCTCAGCCATTTGTGAGCATGCTGGGTTTGTTCTATCATTATTTCTAAATATGGCTGTTCTGTTCACTTCTGACGTTTCCACATGAAATACTGTCTGTGTATCTGCTCGAAGCCTTGGCTCCATGTCCTCAGATAATGGGCCATTAAGTGTTATGCTCCAAAACAGCAAAACCAGCATGCCTGACCTTTACCTGCAATCAGAAGTATATTGTATCTGAGAGATAAACGGACTGAACTGCGATGTGCTTAAAAGATATATTTAGTGTGTAGGCATTTCATTTGTCACTGAGCAATTTTACAGTGTCTGATATGAGCTGGAAATTTTATGATCTATAATCAAAGGCTTCCGCAGACACCTCTCCTTAATTTGGATCTGTGACAGTATTAAAAAATGGGACTTTCATCTTCGGATCCATTTCACTCACTTGGATGAAAAGTGATGTGGGCTTTTAAGTACAAGTCACTTAAAATTTTCAGACTGTTCTTAGTCACACAAGGAACCCTTGGCACAGACTTGTACTATTGATGAGGAAAACGATTCTGGCTTTTGGCCCTTTTGATCACTGGGGTCTCCTTGCAGCAGAATGCTGTCACTCCTTAATCCCAACATGCTAAAAGTCTCACAGGCGAGGGTTAAGAGGAGTATTTCTCTTGGAATTTTCACAGGGTCACTCAGATGGAAGTGGTCATTGCATGATGGACACAGACCCCCAGGATGATAGAGCCAGGCAGGAGCTGTCAGAGTTATCTCTGTCCAGTTTCCCTTCCTTTGTAAGCTGAACCTCACATAAGTTGACGATTATTTCAGAAGCCATACCTCCAAGATCAGTAAACTAAGTTCCAACATGAATATCCACTAGAAATATCCTTGCTAGAATTCAAGTGAAATTCTGTCTATTCTAACTGTCTCACCACATTTCCATAAATTCCTACAGGTCATTTGAGATAAGGAATCTATAAATGATCTACATTACTTTTCCCTGGCCTGCTGGAGATGTAGTAATGAAATATGAAATAATGAATTAACAGTGTTGCTTCCACAAAGATGTTATCAGAAGTTAAAGTCTCACATGGGCTCTGCAGTTACTCATCCTCTACTGAGTGAGTGCATGGTAGGCACATGTGAACAAAGGAAACCCCACCGATGTTAGCTGTAAACCCGTTATTCCTCCTCCTCACCCTTTATTATCTTATATAGCTAAAATTAAAACCTAGTGAGGTGATTAATGCTACATCCATCTCCCCAGGTTCTGGAACTCTGGTATGTGTTGTGGGTCTTTAAAGGGTCTAGAATGTTCTTCCTGCTTGGCATCTGCAAAGGGTCACCCTGTCTCTGCATTGTCTCATGGCCATTGGTGGTGGACTCATTTTCAAGACTCTAAATCTGTGCTCTTATGGCATTGCACCCTAGAGATGCTAAAGACGGCGCTCACAGAATCTCTGTCCACCCTCATACAGTACAGAAGCTATCACATCTGAGTACAGACACAAAGAGATGGGAATCGTAGGGGCTGTCATGGAATCTGGCTGGCACAGCTTGCAAAGTAAAACAGACTCACAGAAGAAATCACCATGAAATCCTTGAGCAATGTTGCCAGAGACCTGAAAACAGAGTGCCTTGTCTTAAAGGGAAATATTAGCGCAAAGTTCCACTGAAAAATCCACATACAACAAATATACGCATGCATGTGCACAGCTGAAGGCTTTATGACAGAAAGCACAGTGTCAGGCAGGAGAAAGCTCCTTTCGAGTTGTTGGTCAGGGTAGTCCAAGAGACTCCCCAAATAACACAAGCTATTGCCACAGCCCTTGATTAGCTCTCCAAACTTGAAGGTAAGAGAACCCTTGAGTTGAAGCCAGGCCATATTTTAGATACAAGAGCTGGAACCGACTTGGAAAACTCCTCCCTGAAGACTATCTACCCTAGTATCAGAGGACACTATACCAGCTGCCAAGGGAGAAAAATCAATAAATGGTCCTACCCAGCTGTAAATCCTAAAGAAGAAAAATAACTGGCCCAATAAACTATCACTATTGGTGCAATAATGGCACTTCTATTTTGGGAGTAATCAACAGCTGTCTAATTGGAATTATGGCCCATTCAATGGGAGGGAACTCATGTATGGTACTGTAAATGTGGCCAAATACACATGACTGGAAAGGGCATAGATCTTAGAGGAGAACCTACCTTTCTACAGCCCTAGACCAACGTGATTTCTTACTGGATTCTAGATATGTATCCTTATATGTACAGACAAGTGTACTTCTCACCACTCATCAAAGAAGCTTCTTTTTGCAACAAATGGAGATGATCTCATAGTTCTATAACTGGCCAAACACAGAGAATAATTGTCTATGAGATGCTTAGTCTTAAGTGACGCATTTCCAATGCAGTCTCCACATACAGGGTGAATGTGCCTTTCGGCTCTCACCAAAGAGTTTTGTTTATTCATCAGATGGTGAGCAACACAGAAGCCCACTACTGGCCAATGTGCAGAGAACAGGAGGCTGCAGAACGCTCATCCTGATAAAACACCTATTTCAAACTTCTGCCTCCCAAGGCTCAGGGATTGTGGAAGAGGGGGAAATAGTGTAAGAGCCAGAGGTGGTAGATGACCACAAAGAAACAATTTTCTGGACAGCTTGGTCTGTTACATATATGATCCCATATCCATGGGGATAGCATGCACAAGTCCCACCCAAGCTCAAATCAGACAAAATCCCAGAGTAAATATGGGAATGTAGGTAAGAAATCCCAACCCAACCTAAGGAGCTTTTGGTAAGAGATGGCTGGGAGGGGGAGAGACAGTCTCTTACAGGAATTGAACCCTTCGTAGGTTGAACAGCCTACAGTGGATGGACCCACACTGAGGGACATGTGGGAACACAAATCAGACTCTATAGCATTATTTTTTACAATGGAATACATCAAGTTGGGTGGGGAGCAGTGAGGAGAGATGCTTATGGGAGAGGGGATCTACATACCATCAAGCTATATTGTATGAAAATAGCAAAAATTTAATATAAAATTTAAAAACATCCTTTGAAACTAAAATAAAAATAAGTAGAGATTCTTGGTATGACACTCTACCACATAATGTTTTTAAGCCCAGACAAGATATTTCTTTGGCTTTATATTGACCCTGGGTTATGTCAGGAAACACCCTACAGTAGGAAAGTGGCAGGAAGTGGAAAAGAAGACCTTTGGCCACACCACGGTCTGTCCTACATCATGATGAACACTGCTCAGCCCCTGGTGTGTCTTGCCAGAGTAGACAAATGCCTCCAGACCATCACGGACAGGTTTGCATCATGATTGTCTGTGCCATAGCATCTATTATCAGAGTGTGTGAGCTGTGTTGGCCTACCCTGAGCAGCGTCTACCTGAGCTACTATCTCACAGCATTCCCTTTGCCAAAGAAGTGTCTGCTTGACTGTGTGGCATGCACAATCTCTTTCTTAATACTGGGAAATGCCCATTTAAAGGACTGGCTGGTTCGTGAGGCCGCGGAAGATGTTTTCAGACGCAGTTTCATTAGTGACAACCTCTGAGTCACCTGGATATCAGATGATTTTCTTTTGGTTTTGATTCAAAATTGCATCTTAAACCATACTGAACAATCTAATGCTGGTACTGCACCACAGTGAAAGAGGGTTCCTCCATTAATGGAGACCAAGGAAAACAAAGTTCAACTGAGATTTGGCACAGGTGCTCTCACATCTGCACAATTAGTAAATGTTTGATGAAGATCTGAGGCAGTGGGAGATCGGATGGAAGAGTCAAAGAGAAGCATTCAGGTAACCATGTATCTTTAGTCAAATTTGGGGAAGTGGTTTTCTTCAAAATTTACATGTGGTGGAAAGTATTTATGTGTAAGCGTCATAGTTTCTTTCTGAAATTCCTTAGGTCCAAAATGAGTTTGGAAAATTTCAGCATCAAACAACTAGCAGAACTTTGAGCTCCACTTCTGAAAATGTATTTTAACCAATACGGTGGAAGATAGCCTATAAAATCGGGCCCCAGGCTAGACTATTCACACTTGCCTCCATTCTCCTTTGGCCCTTTCTCCTACAGTGTCTGCCTCAATCTACTGTCTGAATTCCCCAGTGTGGACAGATGTGCTGCTAATTCTACAATCCACATCTACATACAACCTCAATCTGAGGGAAATAAGGAAAGATTGCCCCCAGCATCCCAACAAGTCTTGAACTTGATTCTGATGCATAATGAATGTGAACAACAGAATAGAAGAGCGGAGATGAGCTCAGAGCCCCACAAAGAATGGAACAGCCAGAAGAAGGTGAATACCCCATGAAAAGCTCATTTATTCTCGGAAGGAAGGTCTTGGAGCTTAGTGAACATCGGTGACCAAGGCTGACATAAGCCATACCTTCAACTACCGTGCGCGCGTGTGTGTGTGTGTGTGTGTGTGTGTGTGTGTGTGTGTAACCCAGAGACTCATGCATATCCTACAATGATCTACACCCTCTTTCTGAAGCCCAGCTACTTCTGAACATGACATTTCTGGCTCTCTTTTCCTAATTTGTCAAGAAATGTAGTGTTATCAATGTTCTATAACATTCTTCAGCATCCATCCATGCAGGCATTTTATTTTCCCTGTAGCACAAATACTATGATAGATGATAGATTATAGGTACACAGATGATAGATAGAGATGTAAAAATCACTGTAGGTAATATACATATATAGATAGATGATACACAGATAGCTAGATGATAGGCAAATAGATCTATAGATACTTAGATATATAGATGATTATATATGACATATGATAGATAAGTGATAGATTGACAGATAGTTAGATGATAGATGAAAATAGATGGTATATGATGCATATATAGAGATATAGATGATATGTAGATGGTAGATATATAGATCCACTGGTACTTAGATACATAGATGATAGATAAGTAGATACATGATAATAGTGATGGTAGATAGATAAATTTTGTGAACAGATGATTAATAGATGACTGATAGATAATCATTATATATTGCTTTCAGTTTCACAGACATAAGCATTGTGGCAATTACCTACTTAGTTTCTGCTCTCTCAATTCAGTATTTAACTCAACTGGATACAAAAATCAAAAGGAATTTTCAAACAGAACATGTCTGGGATTCACCTGCACAGCCACTTGCCCCCTGGAAATGCTTGTTGAGCACCCATGTTCACGGAGCAGTATTCTCACAGAGGGATGGATGCAGAGCCTTGCCACACACAGGTGCCATCTGTGGAGCTCTACGGCCTGTTAGACGTGCAGAAACCCAGGCCCGCCTCAGCCTGACAATTCAGAGGCTGCATTTTCATCAAGAATTCCAATTGATTTAAATGCACATTAGAATTGGATACACCTTTAAAACTTTAAATTATGTTTATCACCTAGTTAGTGTGTGTATGTTTGTGTGTGTGTGTGTGTGTGTGTGTGTGCACGTGTGGTCACAACTTGTGGGAGTTGAGTGTCTCTTTCCACCATGTGGGTCCTGAGGATTCAACTCTAGTCCCCAGGCCCCACAACAAGCACACTTACCTGCTGAGCCGTTTCACCAGCCCTGGATACATTTTTAATAAGAAAACAAATTTGAGCTGAAAGTTTTGAAACATAAAACAAACAAACAGTGAAACAAACTAAAAACGAATAGCGTTGTTTCTCATTATCATCATTTTGAAGAACCACGATCTATAAATTCATGAATATATCATTAAACAACAATTGCATTATGAGCTAATTGCCAACACAGCATTGTCCCTTTGAGGGAAAATTCAGAGACTGATTCTCTCACAGACGTCTGACAATCTCATTCACTCCATTTCTTCTTTCAATGTACCCAATTTACTTCTTGCTTGAAAACATTTAAACATGGGGGGGGAGGTCGTGGGCAGTGATCATGCCCACTGGAGAACAGGGGCAACAGGAAGCTTGGTAAGACTGGCAACACCACCCAAGTGGGAGGCATGAAAACTCCCAGAGATAGAATCCAGCGTCTCTTACATGACAGACATTTTGTTCACAGGCTTATATGTGACCAGGAGTGACGTACTCTTCTGTCTCTTTGAAACAGAGCTCTGGATGGTTGCATCCTCTGAAATACAGTGGTTAAATAAAATATTCATTTTATCTTTGAAAACACAGACTGGAAATGTACTGGGGCCCACTGGGAAATAGCAAAGGAGATAAATTGTTGGGCACAGCAGATTTTTGCCTTCTTTTCTGCGGCCCCCATGCCTTCCGAATCAAGGCTCTTTCCTCTTTTCTTCACCCTGTGGGAGCGTTTTAGGAAGATAAATACAGATTTATCATTTTTAGCCCAAATGAAAGTTTTCAAAATAAGTTGTGGTGCTGCCTGCCGGGCACGGGCACCCTGTGCTTGCCAGCAGGATCTTGCCAAACCTTTGGTCCTCTTGGGCACTTTCACACTCTAATTGCCAAACGGAGGAGAAAAAAGCCTCGTGTCAAGGGATTGGAAAGCAAAGAATATGCTGTGAACAGTAACATTTTTCAAAGAAGAAACCTAATTTCCTGGCGTGATGATAGGTGAATGGATTTTACTGCAGATAATACCCCTCTGCATTAAGCACTGATAACACCACAGTTCCAGACAGAAAGTTGCCACATGAGACCTCAGAAAAACAGGGCTAAAGGCGACACTCAGACAGCAATCTTGATGCCAGACTTTGTAATTAAGCAGGAGTCCTTACACCTTGTGACCTGCAGGATTTCTCTGTACCTCCCCAGTGAGCACCATTCACAGGGATGATGGTGGGTCCTCCACAGCTGTGCAGGGTGATCCTTGGCTACCACAACCTTGTCCTTCATCAGGAAACCACAGACATCTCCTCCTGCCTCCACTTCCTCTGTCACCCACGTCTTCTGCCCCTCCCCCACCTTTTCAACAATAAGGACACATAGTCCTCACCTGGGTTAAATGACCCACAATATTATAGAATTCTCCCCTCATTTCCTTTTCTTTTAAAAGTACCTAAAACATACTCAGTTTTTGACAAAGATGTTTTTCTTCTAGGACATCCAAGATAAAAATCAATATTTACAAATATTTTCTATGTTCTTGGTTCCTTTCAAAATACAATAAAAATAGTGGAATAGTCAAAGAATAAAATGACAAAACTAGCAAACAATCTTCTGCAAAACTCAAAGCCACATTTCGACATACATGATGGCTTTGCCAGTTAGAAATTTTCTGTTGTATCTGTAACACTGTTTGGAGAACTCGACAGCTATCTACAGCCACACACACAAAGCTGTCTATCAAGGGCTCTCCTTTTCTCTTCTGAATGGAAACGTTGACTTACTCCATAAATGCATTCTTTTAATTATTTATAGATTATATTGATATGAAAGTATCACACTTAAGTGGATGTAATCACTGCACTACAATTAGAACTGAGCATAGTTCTTCAGTGATGCCTGTTGGATGAATGAGTAAAGGGTTTTGTGAGATGCAAGGTGGTAAATGGACAGACACAAGAATTTACATTTGTTTGATCTTTCATTTTAATGTCTAGTTGCTGTTTCAAGACAAAGTTAAGTGAATACATAGGCTTATGGCAAGTTCCATATGGACTGTGAAGGTTACAGTGGGGAAAATATTACAGAGTCATGATGGGAGTGGGTGAGAACTCCCCCTCCCCAAATTTGACAGTCATTGTGTGGACATGACATTGTTGTGAGCCATGCTAAACACAGAATCTTAGTGGTTGGGACATGTTCACTAACAAAAGGACCAAGATACCCAGATTTTTATTTCACTATAATGTTTGCTGATCTAAGCTCAGTATTTCCTTAACAGTGATGTGAGAAGACAGCTCTGCTTCAAGGAGAAGGCTTTCTGCCACCACACCGCTCGTAGAGCTCTGAGGGCAGGTTGCATTACCACCTGCTCTTGGATTTAGGGCACCTGGGGAAGGGTTGCTGAGAACCCAGACCAGATTCTGTAGTTCTTTCAGGTCACTTTGGAGCATGCATATATTGGAGAGAAGCCCCAAGAAGGTGCCTAGACTCAAGCAAGGTGAACACACTCCTGATCAGAATCTTCTTAAACATTGATCCACAGCCACAGAGGTGACCAGGTCCACAGCCACCTGCTTCACTGGTGTTAAAGACACCATCCCAGTGGGACCCACGTAATGTGAAGCCCATTCTAAATTTGCCCTCATCCTGGTCCCTCAAAAGTGATGGGATTAGAGAGGGCAGGAAATGAAGCTCTGTTCTGTGTACTGTACCTGTTTCTTCAAAACAGCATCTTTGAAGAGTCTATATATTGTTTAGATAATACAAAATGTAAATATTCGAAATACTGAAGAAAGGGGAGAGAGAAAGAGAGAAGCTGACGTATGTATGTGTGCACAGCATGTATATATGTGTGGTATGTAGCTGAATGTGTGTGTGTGTGGTGTTTGATGTAGGTGTGTGTGTGTGCAGAATGTATAAATGTGTGGTATGTGTAAGTGTGTGTGTTTAGTGTAGGTATGTGTGTGTGCTTAATGGGGATGTATGTGCTGTGTTTGATGTAGGTGTGTATGTGCTATATTTGATGTACTTGTGTGTGTGCATGGTGTGTTTGATGTAGGTATGTGTGTATGTGCAGTATGTATATATATGTGCTATATGTAGGTAAGTACATGTGTAGTGTGTATATAATTGTGTGGTATGTGTATCTGTGTTGTATATGTGCTGTGTGTATGTTTCTGATGAGTCTGCATGTATGAGTACTGTCTCTTTGACAATGGTGCCTCTGTAATTATTCAGTGCTGTGTGTATGTTGTGTATGTATGTAGAGTGTACATGGATATGTGTATGTTATGTGTGCATGTACGTGTCCAAGTCCTATCTCTCTGACAACAGAGCTTCTGTAGTGATTTAATGCAGAGCACTGGTGGTCAGGCACCACCAATATGAATAAAGGAAGAATATGCCTGTGATATTCCGACATAGATGCTCACAGCAGTGAAGGGCATTTGGGATCCATTGCTCAGAGAGCAGCACTTACACTAACATGTTTTATTTATCTGCCCCATTGTGCTTTCCTTCTAACCCTTTACTTTCGAGGTCACTGACCCATCTCTTAAGAGTGTGAACAATGAGAATAGAGATTAAAAATAATAATAATTCAGCATTAGGCCAGTCCCTTCCTCTCCTTCTTTGGTGAAAATTTAATGACATCTGAAACCTGACTTGATCCCTCTTTTTGAGGGGATGTCAGTGACTTGCCATTTTATCTCCTCATCCACCACAAATTCTCTTCTCTGAGAGAGGATTAGCCAAGACTAGGACAAAACCATTTTATCACATTTCAGAGACGGGCCATAGAGAAGGCCCTGGTAGGGATGCCCTCCAGGCTGCCTAGACCCAGTGGTCCTTATCAGATGCATTCAGATCCAAGGGGCATGGTGCCTTTCTCAGTCCCTGTAACACCAGGGCCCCATGAAGCTCACAAAATATTTCTGCCTCATTGTACCTCTGCTTTCCTGCCTTTTACCATGTGGACCTGGGATACCTGAAGGGGCACAGTGGCTCACACACACTGGAAGCTGAAGGGAAAGGTCTTGACTGAAGTCATGTGCATCTCAGCATGGCTTTCCTAGCTCTCACTCTGTGATCTGGTGTTTGTTCTTGCTGGCCCTGAGTCAAGTCCTTAACCATCTGAAGCCTCAGTTTCTTCAGACATAAAATGGGTAGACAAGAGCTGCCATGTGACCCTACAGAAAGATGTTCAAGAGATCCAGGAAGTGTTGTCAAGTCTGACACCGAGTAGACACTCTGGAGGTTAGTCTCTTCTCCAGGTGTCATTACACTTGAGGAAAAGTTGGAAGTCCATAGACATCTCAGAACTTCTTCAGAATCCACCAGAAAACGTTAAAATTTCTCACATAGGACTAACGGTGCCTCTTGAACCGCAGCTGAACTCTGTGCTCCTTTCGGCCCTTCGCCTTGCCGGTTGTGGCAGGAGCTTGCTTCACCGTGTCCTTCAGAGGGTCCAGCGGGACGCAGGTGGCAATCACCTTCCCTCATCTACTGAGTGCGTCCCACTAAAGTGCCACCGTAATCAGAGAGGCTGCAGTGAAGACACCGAGCCAAGTGAGGGCTAAGCGTGAGAGCCACTCTGAGCTCTGTCCGTGCCCTTGACATCCAGCTGGAGCCACTGCAGGGCCTCCGCCTTCAAGTCTGGGACTCAGCTCATCTGCCGTGGCTCCCTGACATGTGATTTTGTGACTGGAATTACTGAGAGAACACAAAATACCATGAGATTGAATGAAGGTAGGTCATAAGGCACGCAGTCTAGAGACGGTTTTGCAGAACTAAATGTGCGAATGCATCTGAGTTCATGGTGGATTAGCCAGTCCCCCCCGAAGACTTTCCCAAGTCTGCCATTTTGTGGAGAAAGGGTTTCACAGAACATCTGCCCCCTGTGCTCACTCTCCAACCCGCTGTGCCGGAGAGGAGGGGCGCAAGCACGGCAGTGTCCTTAAGGTCAAAGCGCTGCCGCATGGGTGTTACTGGGTGGGGCAGAGCTGCCTGGCTTTAGGCAGCATCTCGGGGCGGGAAAGAGAAGGCCAGCCTGCAGCCTGCAACACTGTCCTGGGCAGCCAGGGAGGCGACCCAGGCACATGCACACACACACACACACACACGCACACACACACACGCACACACACACACGAACACACACACGCACGCACACACACGCACACACACGCACACACACACGGACACACACACGCAACTATGATGGCACACACTTTAAATCCCAGTGCTGGAGAGATAGAGACCAACAGATTCCTCAGGCTCTCTGGAAAGGCAGCTTGCCTAGTCTGTGAGCTCTAGGATGCTGAGAGACTGCTTGAAAAGCAAGGTGAGCTGATCCTGAGGGATGCCAATCAAGGCTGCCTTCTGGCCTCCTACGCACAAGCAAACATTCACATATGCACACACACATGCGCGCACACACACGCACACACGCACACACACACACGCACACACACGCACACACACACGCACACACACACACGCACACACACACACACGCGCACACACACGCGCGCGCACACACACACACACACACACACACACAGACGTCATACCCCATGCCTCTTATGCTTCCCACTAACCGTGCCCTGAGCACCACTCAGACGGTGAGACAGTGCTGCCCCATTCCTGACGCAGCCAGGAGTGGCCGGGAACCTCGGCTAGAGGAGGTAATGAATATGTTCTGAGATGACAGTACCGAGGAGCCTGGACCCATAAGGCAGAGCTGAAGCCAGACGGCGCCAGATGGTGAAGGCTGTAGCGATGTCTGTGAGACCCACGGTGTCTGAAAGGAGGAGGCCGACACAGGGCCAGGTCTGGGTCGGAGGAACGATCTCAGGGACGAGCTCTGGGGTGCAGCTTTCCACGGTCAGAAGAGCCGGTGGAAGCATTTCTGTGCAGGACGAGGCTGCTGTTCCCGTCTGCTATTCGCTCCTGTGGAGGCGCTTCCTCAGCTTTGACCCCTGCTTCCTGAGTCCTGTTCAGACAGCACTGACACTCCATAAGTGCGACGCTCTGGAGACTCCTGTCATCCGAGTGGTCTTGGCAGATGTGAGTGGAGAACCAGAGTCAGACAAACACAGTCTTTCCTACATTTTTTAACCATTCAGTACAAAACTACATTTAGACGTCACCTGTAGCAAAGCAGATAATAAACCTGCAAGGAAACTTGAGTTCAAACACCTGAAGGCACAGGAAACATGCCTCAGCACACACACACACACACATACACACACACAGAGGCTAACATACACACACACACAGAGGCAGCCTGAGCTCAAACACCTGAATGCACAGGAAACATGCCTTAGCACATACACACACACACACACACACACACACACACACACAGAGGCAAACACACACGAGGCTAACACACACACACACACAGAGGCAAACACACATATACACACACACAGAGGCTAACACGCATACACACACAGAGGCAAACACACACACACACAAACACACACACAGAGGCAAACACACACGAAGCTAACACACACACACACACAGAGGCAAACACACATATATACACACACAGAGGCTAACACGCATACACACACAGAGGCAAACACACACACACAGAAGCACACACACATACACACACACAGAGACAAACACACACGCACAGAGGCAAACACACACACACACACAACACTGACATACACTCCCCAGCACTGAGAACACACATGCAGTTTGCAAACTGGGTGTCAGAATTCATTAAGACAAAGATGGGCCCATGGTTTATAAGAGTAAATAATTGGTTTCTATCTTGAGACATGTTTTAATTAAAGATAGCACTGCAATCCACAATATATCTGGAAATTATTAGGAACTTGTTTTTCCAGAGGCAAAATGATCAATACTGTTTTGTTTCTGTGGCATAAAACATCCAGGTTACTTTGTCCCTGCATATCCCAGAAAGCCACAGTCGCAAGTAAACAAGCCAATGGCCAAGGGTGAAGTCATATTTTGAGAATAAATGAGGACAGTTTGAAATGAGCTAAATTGTTTATTTCAGTCCTGTTTTAGACATCAGTCAGAAGACCTTGACTAAAGGTATGCAGGACAAAAAGGGGCGGGCAAAGGGTTCCAGACAGAGGGCTTCGCTCTTTCCCCCTTTCCTTCCTTCCCACCCTCTCTCTTTCTCTCCTATCTCTCTCTGTCTGTCTCACTGTCTCTTTCTCTCTGTTTCTATCTTCTCTCTCTTTTCTTTGTTTCTCTCTCCTCTCTCTCTCTCTCTCTCTCTCTCTCTCTCTCTCCTCTCTCTCTCCCCTCCCACCTCCCAGTGCCTGAACTGAAGGCCTGAAGGCCCTATGTGTGGTAGGCAAGCTTGCTACCTCATCCCCAGCTCTCATATCACCTCTCCCCTGACTGCATTAGCAATTCCGCAAGCTCTGTGTTTATCTTCCCACAAAAACGGCTTCTGAAGTTTTAACTTGAAAGGAAAAACACCATGTCAAGATCCTAAAAGAGAAAGGGCTGCATGATGCAAGTCCTGAGAATTCCCACAGGCTTAGAGGCCAGTTCTCCATCACAACAGACACTTTTGAAGTCTTTGGCTTTTCAGCAACCACGCAGAAGTGGAAGCAGAATGGCCCTGGATCGTTATCTACAAGACATTACACTGATAAATGTTGGTATTAATGAACTGAGATGAATTTCAATCCCTTCTCCCTGCAGTTATTTTGATAATACTGGAATCTACTAAAGTGCATGGAATTAACAATTAAAGGGGGTTAAGCAGACACTTAATACTTGTTCTATTTTGCACAATTTGGCAGTAATGCATCTGCTGTAATCAGGATTTTTATTTCTCCTTGGGAAAAAAGGGAAATGTTTATGTTTTGGAAGCAAAGCCTCTACGATCTGCAGCTCCTCTGTGCAGCCCCAGCACAGATCAGATGTGTGTGTGTGTGTGTGTGTGTGTGTCTGGCATGTGTTGGTGGTCCCGCTGGGTGCGGCCTGCTTGCCCGTTTTTCTCCTTTACAACAGCTCCACCTTTGGGCTCCAGAAAGGAAAATGTTTTTTCTTGGCGAAAGGATAGGAAAAGCTGCAACAATCAGAAATCTGTGTTCCACCTTTAACCTTTTGTTCAGGGAACTGAAAAATAAAATTGCTTTCCTCACAAGCCGGACGTGAAACAAACAGGAAGCATGGGGGAAGGCAGGGAGGGGACAGAAGAAGCAAAGGAAGGGACGGGAAACAGGAAGAAAGCAGAGCTGACAAAGAGGCGGGAAGCTTCCTTGTCCAACCGGAGGAACACACAAGGGTCTCATGGTCTCTCTTGCAAGGCAGACTTCTGTAAGCTAACACTGGGTACCCAGCATCACTATCTTCCCTGGTCAGAAACCATAGCACCATGATGCAGAACGGGGGCCTGACTGGTGTTCAGTATCACTATCTTCCCTGGTCATAAACCACAGCACCATGATGTCAAATGAAAATGTCTGAGAGGATCTGGATTCTGACCATCACAATCTATTATGTACACATCTTCTATGATAAGGTTCTTGCTGCTTTTTTCTGAAGTTCAACAGTTTTGGATGGTTTTCAGATGGAAAACATCTTAATGCCCAGCAAGCATGAACTTGACTAACCAGGGGTGGGAGATGGACATTTTTACTTTGTCAACTGCCCACTACAGTCTAGCATTCATATGTGGAGGAGTCATCTACACAGTGTTCTGGGAGCATACAGCACTGCGTGGCTCAGCACTGCATGGCTCAGTACTGCATGGCTCAGAGGACAGAGCTGGAAACATAGAAAGCTTTTGTATTTTTTTAAAAAATTTGTTTTGGATATGTTTGTGCTTATTTGTGGAGCTGGGATTCAAACCCAAGACTTTGCACATGCTCATTAAGATTTTTGTTAGTGAGCTACACTTCTAGAACTTTCATATTAAAATATGAAAAAATCAGGCAAAAGTAGCTGATCACAGTCCTGCATTACATAGGAATGTAGAGTTTCATAAGATAAATAATGAAGCTATAAAAAATTAAATGAAAAGGACTATGAGCAGCTACAGATATGGGCCAGCAGTTAAGAACACTTCCTGCTGCTCCAGAGGACATGATTTGGATCCAAGCATCAACATTACACAGCCTACAACCAACTATAACTTTAACTTCAGCTCCAGGGGATCAGATGCCCTCATCTGTCCTCTGTGGGGAACCACACATACAGACACACACAGCAGAAGACATAATCCATTCCTAAAATCGTTTTATTCCTGGGACAAGCACATTCTTAAATGTCTACTCCCTGTTCTGTCTTTGTGTGGACATGCATACAGATCTGATAGTCTCAACTCCACAGCCAGGGTAGGAGCGCCTTGCATTTCTGTGTGACAGGATAATATGTTGTAGATATGAAGTGTTGAAAAAACATATTGACTGAATAGCATATTGATTGAATTAACAGTAAGATGGTTCCCATTTTGTTCATCTAAATGCAGAGTTAAAAAGTTTGACTGCCATTTTTCAAGAATGTAAGGAGTCAATGATTGGATGAATTTGATCTGCACAGAAACAGATGCCTGCAGTCCAGTCAGATGGCTCAGAAGGCAAGATGCTTGTTGCCAAGCCCGACAACCCGAGTTCAGTTTCCAGGATGTACAGTGAAAGGAGAGAACCAACATGTAAAACTTGTTGTCTGACTTTCACACATACTCTGTGCACACATGCACACACATGCACATACACATACACACACACACACAGACACACACACAGGCACAACTAACTTAATAACTAAACTACATAAATAAAAAGTAAGTACCATCTCTTGGTATGTATCAGTTTCTACAGTTTGACATTTAATCAGCACCTAATGCAGAAGCAAGTAGGACTGTAATAGTTTCTTTTGTTTTGACCTCCTGGGTGTGTTTCCATGTTTTTATATTTGTTTTAAGTACCTGTAGATCTTGCATAAACTGAAAACGCCAGAAGAACCCTTCTTATTGTGATGCCTCATATACCCTTGTGGTTTGGATGAGACTGTCCTTCATAGGCTCCAAGTGTTTGAGTATTTGGCCCCAAGTTGGTGATGATGTTTTTGGAGGCTTAAGAAGTGTGGTCTCAGAAGAGGAAGCATGTCACTGGTGCAGGTTTTGAGAATTTTTGCACTGTTCTATTTCTAGTCTCTTTTTCTACTTTCTGTGCCTGCTTGAAGATGTGAATGCTGAGCTTTGTGCTCTGGCCACCTCTACCACCATGCCTCCCTACCGTGAAGAACACTCATCCCTTTGGAACAAACAGCATGCTGAATCAGTTTTTCCATTGACAACCTGACTTGGTCGTGGTGTTTTAGCACAGCAACAGAAAGGTAACAAATGCAGAAGCTGGTACCAGGAGTGGGGTTTTGCTATGAAGAACCTGACTGCATTGTCTTTGGGAGGAATATGGAGGACGTTGGAAGGTTGGACAAGAAAAGAAGTAGAATGCTGTAAGCAGAGCTTAACAGGCTATTCTAGCAGAGTCTTAGCTCAAGATATTCCAGGAGCCTCTGGGATATTCTAGCAGTCAGGCTGACATCTAGACCTACAAATCTGTCTGAGGCTAAATTAAAACATAATGGACTAATTTCTTTGGCAGAGGAAATTCCAAGGCGGTCTGATGTTGAACCAGTGGCATGGTTATTAATGGTGAATATTACACAGGTCTACAATGAAAAACAGAAAGTGTGACAGAAAACTACAAAATGTACAGTTTGGAATGAAAGTGGATTAGGAAGCTTAGTAAGGTATGGCAGTTTATTAAGCAGTCAAGGTGTGTCATCAAAGAGAGGCTCTCTTTGATAAGAAGATTAGAGCCATAAGGAGAGGCCTTGGGATATACATTTGAACAGTGGCAAGAATACCCTCAGGACAAGAGTGCACCCAGCTGAGCTCCCAACTTGTGAAAGAAGAAAAGCACAAGGAATTTTATGCTCTTAGAAAAGCACAATATGCAAGAACCACTGGTAATGTGCATAAAGGGGCTCAAGGTCCATCTCAAGCTCGTAGCCCAACTTGACAGTATCATACTTGTTTCTGGCTTTAGAGGCATGAGAGATGGAAGAGCGAGGGGGTCATCCATTCCTCCTCTGTGGTTTCAGAGAGACATTGAGACCAGGCAGCATGCGGCAGGAGATTTACTTTAAGAAGCAATGGCAGAGCATTGTGTGAAGCTGTGAAAGTGACCCCAGTTTCACAGTGGAGACCCCAAGATGGAGGAGATGCCAGAACTCTGAAACTTCTGCATAGAGGGAGTTGAACCAGCCTACAAGAAAGATGAGTGTTGTGGGCAACAGAGCTGCAGGGGCTGAGCCATCTAAGCCCCTTGGAAGTCAAGTCCCAGGCACTGAACATGGAGTCACAGAACTTGGTCTTCATCTGCTGGTTTCAGCCTTGTTTTGGTTTGCTATTTGCTCTGTACAGTCCATTCTTCCATTTTAGAATGCCAATGTCCTTGTATTCTGTGTCATTGTGTGTTGGAAGTGCATAACATGCTTTTGGACTTTGCTGAGGGTTACAGTTAAGAAATTGCCTTGAGTCTCAAAAGAGAGTTTATACTTTGTAAGTTTGAACAATGTTGAGACTGTTAAAGACTATGGGGCCTTTTAATGTTGGACTCAACGCATCATGCATTATGATCTGGTCATAAACCTAAGGGGCGAAGGAGGAGAAGGTGGTGGTCTGAATGAAAAATGTTGCCCACAGGCTCTAAGTATTTTAATATTTGACCCCAGTGGGTGGCATTGTTTTGCTGGAGGAAGCATGGAGCTGGCTTTGGGAGTTCTTAGCCTGTCCCATTTCCAGTCTTCCCTTTGCTCCCTGTGCCTGCTTGAAGATGAGTGCTGAGCTTTCTGCTCTGACCACTTCTGCCTTCACGTCTCCCTCCAGGATGAATTGTTATCCCTCTAGAAACATAAGCCAAATCAACTTCTCCATCTATAAGGTCATGGCATTTTACCACAGCAACAGAAAAGTAATGAATACAGAAACATATCTCACTGGAAGCCAACTGAGCTCTGAGAACATCCAGACCCACTGATGAGTGACAACACACCATTGATGGGATTCAGTTGGTGCAACACAGTTCCCTTCCAACACACTACATCAGTTAGCCCAGGAACACTCCCTACATATCCCCCTCTCTCTTTATTGTGCCTATCCACGTTTTATTATTTTTGAATTTGGGTGGAAAATACTGGGTACTCAGAAATCACTGCCTGAAGCATTGTCCATTACGGAGCCTCCCATGTTTCCCTTGAGTTCTAAGGAAGTAGTCTTTCTTTAGCTGCTGAGCAATGAATTTCTTCTCAAGCAAGATCCTGTTGTTTCTCTTGGAATCACGCATGGTCACAGTAACCTATAGGAAACTTTGAGTCAGGACAGATAATACCCTGAAGGATTCCATAACATGAACTGTAAAGTGAGGGGAGGCTGCTCCTGGCTGCAAGGAGTGCTTTCTTTGTCTTTTAAAGAGCCAGAAGAAAAATATCTTCATGAGTCAACAGGTGTGTATTATGTTCTTTTGATACAAGCTTCTATGGTGTTTGTAGAAGAAATCTGGGCCATAGTCCCGTACTTCAAATTATAAGCAAGACTATCAAAGACTTAAGATGTAATTGTGGTTTCTAACAAACAGGTTGTTTGTAAAAGATCATCCATGTGCTGAGGTTGCTCAGAGACCTTCCAAGCCTGAAGACAGGCCGGGCCCTCCAGACCATCGATGCCTGACAACAAGCCTTTGATGGGATTCAGTTGGTGAATCACAGCTCCCTTCCAACACAGTGAATGCCATTTTCTTAAATGGGAGATCTAGAAATTTACATTCCTATACTATATTCTCACTATCACATCTCAACACTG
Source organism: Nannospalax galili (assembly GCF_000622305.1). NCBI lineage: Eukaryota > Metazoa > Chordata > Mammalia > Rodentia > Spalacidae > Nannospalax > Nannospalax galili. Next base: position 697,177 of record NW_008337322.1, on the reverse strand, counting down.
AATTCATAAAAAGCTTGTCTTTTACCAGACTGAATTTCTCAGTCCTCTGTATTATAAGCAACATTTATTTTTTATGTCTCTCCCATAGTGAGCAATTTTTGACCAGAGCAGGGAAGGCACCACAGACATATCTAGATGCATGTGTTATCTAGAACATCATTGGGCATAATAATGATCAATAAATTCTTGCTAAAATGCTTGGGAGATGGCTCACTTTCAAATAATTAAAGCAAGTAGGGGCTTGTGGTACAGGTCTGCAGACCCAAACACTTGGGAAATTAAGAGGAATATCAAACTGGTAAACCAGCCTGGGCAACTTAGTAAAACTCACTTTCAAAATAAAATCCCAGTGCCACAACAAATAAATGGTTTAGAACGTTGCTTTGCAAATGGATGGAACGCAGTAGCAGTTTGTCGAAAGATGGATGCATTGCACTGCACAGCATGCCTGTTTCCTAAGTCCTGCGCTCAGATGTAGAACATGAACCATTAGTTCACATGGGACTGGTATAGACAACAGATGACCGTCAGAGTAGTGTATCTCATACAAACACTTCTTTTAAAGAAAACAATTATATTCACTGGACCTTCCCTGAGTAGTGCTGTTTTCTTTCTCTCAGCATTACAATGGGTCCAGCATGACTTCCTCTGCAGTTACCACTCTGGCAAGTGCTTCCTGCCTGTTGGTGGGACAGTATACACATGCTGAGAAATAATGGTACCTGGACTTTCTCCTGGATGCCTTCCAAACCCCTCTGCTTGTATTTAAAAGTGACTAAGACAGTGTAATATCTTAAGAGGCTGAGTCAGTATCCAACACAGATACATTTCAAGTCATAAGTGGTATTACACAGAACTGTCCTCTGAGTGGTAAGCTATGGACACACACCTTCTTCCCCAAACTTGGGCGTACCTGCTTGCTTAGGATCAACACAAAATTTGTTGACTGTTCACCCTCCACAAGAAAGGAGGGCCAGGGAAAGATAGTCATGCCTCCCAATCAACCAGTCAGTCCTAGTTGCACAAGTGGGAGGGGCTAAGGGTACTAAGCTGAGGAAGCCCATAGGGAGGCTCTCTAGCCACTTTGTACAGCTGCTGGGAATTCATGATCCATGCCTGGATGGAGACATTACAGGTCGGTCTTAGGAGGCGAGCACCCACACTCCTATACACAACCCCTCGCCCACTCCTCTCTAAGCCCAATGAACTCGCTGGTTTTCCAAGTTTGGCTAAATCGTACCTTGCTTTGTCATAGGACTCCAAGGGAGGGAAGATGCCAGACATTGTTCACATGGCCTAGAAGAAATGTCAGCAACAGATGGGCTGGCTCCCCACCTTTCACATTATATATTCATCCAGTGGGCCTCTAGAATAGAAAAACAATTGTTCCTGTGCAGTTTCAACTCCTCCCCCAGACTTGACTGTTCAGCACATGAATACATGTGTCATAAGTCTCTTAAATTTAAAGTAATAGAAAATAAGACCAAACTGAAGCAGTTATCAGGGCACAGACCTGGGTATTGGGAGTCTTTGGTACCTGGATGAGAACATGCCTCTCTCCCCACTGCAAGTTGTAGTACTTTGGCTAAATGTCCAAAGTTACAGAGATCTCGTATGTTTCTCAGGGTACTTCACAGGTATAGAAACAATACAAGTTGTGTGTACTCCTCTGAGGAGATGGCTGATGGGCTAAGACACCTGAGAAGTTCCACACTATACAGCTGCAAGCTGAAGACCAGCAACAGCCAAGGTCACAAACTCTAGTCAGAGGCTGACTCACCTCCCATGAGATGAGTCTACAGACTGATAAAGAACTATCTGGGCTCAAGCAAGAGAAGACAGAAGAGGCTGTCTTCACACTTTGGTGTTATGAGCTCTCAGGTCTCCAGATAAAGCTTTCCCTCATTAGGAAAGGGAACCTATCCTATTCTTTCTATGGATTCAAAATCTCACCGAAAACCCCCACAGAGAGACTTATACAAAGTTTGATCAGCTTTCCAGACATCCCATGTCCCAAGCTGTCACACGGAGTTACCATCATACCCACAATGATTTGAAACCATGGTTAACTCTTGAATACATGTGTCCAAATTTATATACAAAATTTTTCATTGCAACCACTTGTTTTGACTCTGTATTTGTTTGTACTAACTCACAAAATGTAGTTAGCATTTGCTTAGTACTTAGGAAGCATCTGACATTCTTGGCATTTATGTATATGATCTCATTTCTTGAGGGAGTCTTGTAAGTTGTTAAATACAAAGAACTATGTCTAAGGTAAATTCCCCAAGTCACAAAGTTTATAACTCTCTTGCTGAGATTAGAGTACAGGTCAATGTCAGGGCCAGCTACAAGGCTTAGCAAATGAAGGTGATTGATACCAACTTCCCAGAACTCACACGAGAGAAAGAAACAACTCCTCCAAGTTGTCCTCTGGCTTCTACATGTGCACATGGTACACACAAGCACACGCACAAAATCAATTAATTAATAAATAATAAGTAAAAAATAAAGTTTAAAAAATAGAATACAGACCCACTTGATGCCAACACTCAACACCGATTATGTCACACACAGTGTACTTGGGAATCATGACACTGAAAATCCACGTGGAATGTAGGATCTGAAGATTTAACGAATAGCCATTCTAACTTAAAAGTTATTTAGCAAGAAAATACTACTAGTAAAAGCAGTGTGTGATGCTGAGTGAACGTAAGACATAGCATCAGTGAGAAGGCGTTTGGAAAGCACAAGCATGAGGGGCTGTGCCCTGAAAGAGCGTCACAATACTGGACTTCTACTTTTCTCTGATAGACATAAATATTCCCCAAACCATACTTCAGCTTTCAATTTACCTAAAGGAATTCTAAACTCAGATTATAGCCTTCTATGGAAAAATCATTTAAAAGTTTTTCTATGATAAATTATTGAGATTTTTTAAATGTGGTTACATAAACCTATGCTCTACATCCTGTGGCCTTTTGTGCCTTACAAAGAATGTCATATATTAAACTAATGTCAGGGCCAGCTACAAGGCTCACACTAAACACACATGGGTTTTGTTGTCTGTGGATTCAAGTATTAGCTTTACATGGAGAAACAAAAGGGAAAACTCCACAGTGACTATGCTCCTTAAATAATAATGGTTCCAGATACAACATATTTTACTGAACTGCTTGCTACACATTCATTTTAAGCCCACAAGGTTATTTGTGGCTATTTGTTTTACTTCCCTTAATTCTTTCACCTAGATCACATCTCTACTCTTATTAGACATTTTACAAAAGCCAATGGAGACTTTTGCTGATAGCCATAGGGGAGCAGCTGCTACCAGACTTACTTTCCCAACTATATAAATGTGTAAAATTTATGAAGCATATTCTGTTCAAATAGGAAACAAAAGGCAATAAATGAGGAGATGCTCAAGAGAAAGTCAAGAAAAATAACTCCATAGCTGTTTAGCACTGTTATCTAGACATTTTCCAGGACACAGCATGGGGAGGGGGACACAAAGACGGTAAGGCAGCCTTGTGAAGAGAGAGAAAATGTGGAGTTCAAGGTTCTGAGAGTGACTGAAATTTGCACTTCGTGGTATCAGGATGGATGAACAATAGAACTGTTTCTGGAAGAACCCCGCTGAGTTCTTGACACACGATAGTCATGGTGTGTTCTCTTGGAGCTCTTGATACATGCTAGTTATGGTATGTCCCCTTTGAGTTCTTATTAGTCATGGCGTGTTCAAGCTGAGACTGTATGACCCCAGCGAAATGATGTTCTGGAAGAGTTGTTCCAGAGTAGCTGTGGCCAAGGCAATTTCTGGATCTCATTCAGGACCGGAGAGCTTGGTTTGACATCCAGAGGGAAGGGAAATTGCCAAGCTGATAATGCATTTGGAAACGACCCCAAAAGAAGCAGACTCTATCAGCTCATACAGGAAAGGCTCTTTTAGACTCAGCCCATTAAAACTGATTTTCTACTTGGAGGACACTTGACATTCTTCAAAGAAAATCCATGAAATCTAAATATTCACCAACAGAAATCATAAGCCCAACACAACATCCCAACTTATCAGACACGCAGAGAAGTGGGAGAATACAAGTAACCTCTGAAGGAAGATGGGGAACGTAGGAAGACAGCTTGTTATGCTGGAACTGGCAGATGAAGGCTTCAAAACATTGATTAAAATTATGATCAAGGTTTCAAAGAAAAAAATACATTACCAAGAAATGGAATATCTCATTAGTGTTACACACTATAAATACAAAACAAAAATATAGCACTAAAAAAATCTGAGAATAAAAATATGCTTAGGTTAAAAATATGTTTAGCTTAAAATTTAGGAAAGAAATTGCAGAAAGAAAATGTAATGAGTATCTTGTAATAGATTTGATTCAGTCTCTTTCAGAAACTACAGGGAAAAGCAATACTTTTCCACATTTTAGATACTACTCTAACCATAATACTAAATCCATCTAAGAACATTAAATAAATAAAATTTCAGATTCATATCCCTCCTAAGTCTTTATTAAAGGTGTTGACTATTTACTATCAAACTGAATCTAGTCATATTTAAAAATATATAACAAAGTAATCCTGTTCCTAGTACAAATTCAAAGTTGGATTCACATTTTAAAATCTTGTCAATATTATACACCAAATTACAGAAAAGAAAAATCATTTGATCATCTAAACAGATACAGGATAAACACTTGACAAAGTTTAAGTTCATTCACCATTATAAAAATAAAAAGATGAGCAGTATAGGAACGGAAAAGAACTTCCTCATCAGGGTGTGGTGGGTCTCCTCTGCAATACCAGTGGACACAGGAGAATCACACATTCTACCCAGACTGGGCTATAGAGCTACATAGTGAGACCCTGTCTTAAAAAATAAAAAAAGCTGCTAAGATTAAGAATAAAAACAGAAATCAGCTTAAAAATTCAACTTAACATTGTGCTAAAATGATCAATAAAATGCAAATATAAAGAGAAAGTGAACAGATATGAAGAAAGGCGAAATGTATTTTATTCAGGGACACAAAAGCACTGTGTCAATGACAAGAGAAATCAACAAACTCAAAGCACACAGCATTTATATAACTCAACTGTAATTCACATGATTGGCATTCCATGTAATACGATTGTACAAAAATTTAAAAATTGGAAATAAAAATTTAATGAGGAATACTATATCCAATATCACTAAAACCTATAAAATGAAAACTAGTAAATTTAGCAAAATAGATGCAACTATGTACACACCGAAGACTCCAGAGCCATTGTGGGAGTTAAACAGATGCCAAGTCAAGTTTGTTAATGGGCAGAAAGTCAAAATGCTGTTACCAGGGCTTTACCCTAAACAGCAAAGATTTGTACAAAGTAACTATCATGACAGGGCAAATGATGTAATATGTCAGTAAATGCAGAGAAAGCATACAATTGGAGGATGCATGGTACTTGATTTGTGGATCGAGCATAAATGGACATTAATTTGAGCAATGTGGTGATGCATAAAAAACAGGAAGACATTAATTAGTGACCAGAATGGTCCAGGAATAGAAGCCAGTGGTATTGTCATTTGACTGAAAGGTGTCTAGTAACAAAAAGAAAATACTGAAATATTGTAAAACTGTTCTGAGAGTCCTGGGAAGGTAAAAGAGAAGGTGAAGGACCTGGTACATATTTGAGAGAGAGAGAG
>NW_008337322.1:680747-691245 GCF_000622305.1 Nannospalax galili | reverse complement strand
ACATGCAAAGTTGCTCAATAGTCCTTGTTATTAAGGAAATGTAAAGTGAAATCTGGACTGTTGCTATTTAACCATGAAAATTCCTATGTTCGAAGTTCTGGTGATGTTCACCACGGGCTGCTGAGAATGCTGAACTACTCATTCCCACAAGCATTTCTTTTAGATGCCTGAATGTATCCACTGGTTTTAGCAATAAATCCAGCAGGTCCTCACAAAGTTAAGAATACACACCCTCTATGATGCATCAGTTGAACTCCCACAGACTGACCCAAAAGAAATGATGAGACATCTCCATTTGAAAACTGGCATAGAGGATGGAGGGATGGTGCTGAGCAGACGGCTGATTGGTAAGGTGTTTGCCAAACAAACACAAAGACCTGAGTTCAAATCTCCAGAAGCTACGCACAAAACTGGGTGCAATGCCACACATCTGTAACCCCAGAGCTGAGGAAGTTTCCACTCACCAGCCAACCAATGAGCTCCAAGTTCAGAGAGACCCTGTCTCATAAAATAATGTGGGAAGTATTGAGAAGATACCCAGTGTGGACCTGTGGCCTCCACACAGACATGTACACCCGTACACACATGTACACACATGAGCATCACACACAAAACCCTCACACAATAATGTACATAGCAGCTTTAGTCATAATCACAGAAAAATGTAACACAATCTAAACATGTGTAGAACAGTGGATCAAAATACGCTGTATATTATTCCAAGATAAAACTACACAACACTTAGAAAGGAATTACTGATACATGAAACCATATTGGATTTCAAAAGCAGGATTTTGGTAAAAGTAAGACACAAAAATGTGTGATAGCATTCTACTGACAGGAACTATTAAAATACGTAAAATGAACTATATATTCTCCCTCATTTGCAGGTTCCAGCATCAAATCCTTATCCCTGAGTATATATCCTGTTATAACTGAAGGAGGAGGGAAAGTGGAAAGAAGCCAGGGAAGTAAAGGAAAAAGAGCAGGAGAGAGAACAGTAGGAGAAGCTGATACCAAGGAGGAAATGGGTAAAATGGGGACATTTAAGTGGGAGGGGGAGAGGGAGGGCTATACAAGGAACTATGGGGGTAAAAGAGATGAAGGAGCTAGAGAGAGGGGGAACCATAGGAGACTGGTATTATCAAGGGTGAAATGGAGGAAATGGGGGTATTTTAATTGAGGTGGGAGGAGGGAGGGTTAGCCAGGGAGAGAGAGAGAGAGGAGAGATAATGCTTAGCTGGTGTAAAAAAAAAAAAAAAACAGAGGAAAATGTATTAGTTCAAAAGCCTACTGAAAAATTACATATGCAATATCTCTGCATGAGTTTATGTGTATAGCTGAAGACTATGTAACATGAGACAGTGCCAGGCAGGAGAAACTGCCTTTCAAGTTGTTGGCCAGGGTAGTTCAAGAGACTCCCCAAATTATACAGGCTGTTGCAACAGCCCTTGATTACCTCCCAGAACTTGAAGGTAGGACCCTACTGCTGAAGACGGGACATACTTTGGACACAGGGCTTGGAGCAATGGGGCTGGAACTGAGCTGGAAATCACCTACCTGAAGGCTAGCTCTCATAGTTTGGGAGAGCACTAGGCAAGCTGCTAAGGGAGAACATCAACCAATGGTCTAACCCAAGCTTTAAGGCCTAATAATCACAACATTGACCATCATCACAAACTGTATTGGGTCAGTAGTGACACTTTTATCATGGGGGTAATCAACAGCTACCTAATGGGCTCTAAATCCCACTCAATAGGAGGAAATTCCCATGTGGTACTATAAACAGTCAAATACACACGGCTGGAGAGGTCATAGATCTTAGAGAAAATCCCAAGGCTGTCACAATCCTAGACAAATGCAATTTCTTGCTATGTGCTAAATACCGATTCTTTTATTTAGAAAGTGTGCCAGTCACTACTCGTCAAAGAAGCTTCTTTTGCAACAGGCAGCCACTAGTACAGAGTTCCACAACTGGTCATGCACAGAGATTGAGTGTCTGTAAAATTCCCATCTTAAGTGACACATCTACAATGGAACCTGTGCACCTAAGGCCCATGGAACGTAGCGGAACGCGGTGGTGAAAACACGCATTTCTCAGTTCTCAACAGTGAAGTTCCCTGGGGCAACAAAAGGCAATGAACCCAGAGCTCAGGGACCGTCCAGATGAGGGGGTGGAAGGGACTGTAGGAGTTGGGGGAGGCGGTGCATGACCGCACGGGAAAAGAGTCTGACAGGCTCCTGGGACCTTGCTTATATGAACTTACAGCATGGTGACGGCATGCACAAACACCCATGCAAACTCAAGCAAACTAAGACCCAGCATAGAGCTGGGGAAATGGGCAGCAGGCCCTAATCTTAGACAAGGAACTACTGGGCAGCTGATTAGTGCTGGGTGAGGAAGAGCTGATCTTCTTTAAAGGAGGGACTGACTCTAGATAGACGGACTAGACCCCAGGGGATGAACTTGCACTGAGGGACATCAGGGGACATTAACTTGCCTCCATAGGCCTCAATATAAACGACAATATATGAAATCCAGTGAGGGGGCCCATGGGAGGGGACCAGTGAGGAAAGGGATATAAAGATGTTTAAGGCGTTGTATATGAAATACACAAAAATATACAATAAAAATATACCAAAATAATTTATAATAAAAAATCAGAACATGTCATATTTGAGGAGGATGGAGACTGACAGGAAAGAAAAAATGCTTGAATGAGGGAAATTCTGACAGAGGCACACGCTCAGGCAGTTAGCACTTAAACCGTTCTTTAGCCTGTGCATTTCACTGTACAAACAGACACGGAAGACACATGTTCAGAAACTTAACCCTTAGTAAACTGATGTTTAAGCCTATTCATTTCACTGTACATAAAGCACATATCACCCAGATATTTTGATCTCAAAAATAATCAGTGGAAAGCATAATTCCTAGGGCAACGGGATGCTCCATAAATGTGCCATGGATCACATTTTCCCCAGGAAGAATCGCGTGGAGTGATTTTTCCTTGCAAATAACGGAAGCTGATATTGAAGAAACAAGTCAAGGAGATGTCAGTTGTGTCATCTTCATTCACAACCGATGGGAAAATCTATTTTTTCAATATTGATTTCTGTTCTGGTCAAACTAAAACAGGCCAATTGGTACGCTCATCAGAGAGATGTGGGTAACGGTGAAGGAGCTCCTTGGGAAGGAGAAACTGAAGCAAACACATCTCAAGGCTGACCTACCTTTGCCTTTGCCAAATCTGAACCAAAACCTGTGGCTGTACTTCTCCATGTCTGTTTGACAGACAGGAGCTGTCCATGACAGGGGTACTTGGCAGAAATTCGTTAACCTGCAGACCTTTCCCATTTGGGAAAACATTTCCCCGGTCTGCTGAAAAAAGGCTCATTCCTGGAAGAACAACCTCAGATCTATTTGCTCCTTGAAGCCTCTTTCAGGCTTTGCGGTCTGAAATGAGCTCTGCATCTTCTAGGTCTTTCTGCAATTTCCTAGTGCTTCTATTATAAAACCCATCACCTTCCAAACTTCACATTACAGCAATTTGGGTACCTGTTTGATCCCCTCTTGGATTGCAAACTGCTCTAGAGGAGAGAGCTTCTTATTTATTTTTTATTTCCACACAGCTCACCACACTATGATTTTCTGTCCACATATTCGCAAAATAAGTGGATGAATAAGCAGAAAAATGGACCTTTTCTATCGATGACAGGAGAGAAAATAGCACGAGTACCAGTAAGTGACGCGGTTTCTGAGCATAGCTTTTGTTAATTGCACCTCAAAGGTGTTTATTGAGTGGCAGGCTGGCTCGTTCTACTTTAGCTGTTCTAAGTTTGCAGCTTCGGTTAGACAGAAGCCTTGTTGCTCAGTATGAACAGAAGCAGAAATGAGGATATAGATGTGTAGATAATTCTGAAGAAATGCAATAATCTAATGAAAATAAGATTGTAGGAGAGTAGAAGCAAATTAGAGAGTGTGACCATTTTGAAGGAGGCTGAGAGAATCTTTGAGATGGCCCAGAGAACTCTTCGGGTTTGTAGCAACTGCTTAACAATCAAGTGTCTATAAACCCTGATCAATGTCACTAATCCCCTCAACTATCACGAGGGAACCCTGATATTCCTGTTTCACGGATGAAGAAATGGAGACCATGAAATTATTTTCCCCAAAGCCAATATATCTATGTGCCCTGGGTATTGGGACTTGGGAAGTGGACTCTGGAAGTCAGAGTCTGTCTGCCATTAAATGATCCAGATCTTGAGAAATGAACACACTCCCCTTGTGATACATGTGTGAATACTCAGCATGGTCAGAGCAGCTTTAACCAGTCAGTAGTTCTCAGCGTTTTCCTCAAGTTGGTCACAGAAACAAAGCAACCAAAGAGATACCAAGACCTCCCTATCAAATACCATCAAATACTGAAAAATCCTATCAAATACTGAATATTCAAACCTGGGGTGGGGCAGGGACTGATGAGATCAGCCGTGTCTTAACTCTTGGGTCAGATACACATTCCTGGCTCAATGAAATAGGGGCATGGGAAGGCCATCCTAAACCAGGGCCACCATCTACCCTCCACACTGTGAATAGACAATGTAGACCACATCCCTGCGTGTCCAACAAGAGTACCCACACTCACGGGGAATCACAATGGAAGTCACATGACAGTGAGATACGACACTTCCCAAAAGGAGAAGTTTTTGGTGGGAACAAGGTGTTTGCTTCAGGGACTGAGAATCCGCATGGATGAATGGATCCGAGGTTTTTAACATCAGGCCATTCCTTCCTTCTGTATCTAAGGCACTGAAGACTCTACTAAAGCCTACCTCCATTATCTATGATTTCCCTCCCAATAATTATATTCCTGGTAATATCTTTTTCACAATTAATATTTTTATTAGCATACAAAATAATGGGCTTCACCATGATATTTTCAAGTATCTGGGCATCTTGCTCTTGCCAGCCTGCTAACCTTCATGATTCTGTCCTCTGCTCCTCTTCATCCATTCTTCTCCACAAACAGTCTCATCCTGCTGCTTGTCAAGATACCTCTGTAGGCAATGGTAAAGCAAGCAATGTTATTTCTTTTCCCATTCCTGTCTCCTGCTCTTCCATCCCCTTCCTTAAAGCAGTTACCTCCTTCTTATAGTCCTGAGTGGTTTTACCTGAGTTAAAATCCAACCTTTCCTTCTGAATCAGCTTATAGCTTAGAACTGAACACATCTACAGAAACTTGGTCTTACTGTGTGATGGCACTGGTGACTAACCACCAAGTTCAGGATCTGATTCCATTGGTAAAAGATGTGGAGTCAGAGTACCGTATCCAAGCACAGCTGTAGAGAGGAAGGCTGCCTGCTTGGTCTTATTATACTCCCAGGTCTTTGCTCTTCCAGTCTTTGTGAAAGTGGATAGCAATCAGGAAAAATAAAAAATGCATTGTATTGCTGTGTGTTATTTAATATCACATCTTACGTGTCTTACGTTGCTGTATCTTCTGACATACAGGTTTTCTCCCTTTTATTTAAAAAATGTGGAATAAAGCTTACTTCAAGTATGAATGCTAGAAAATGCCACAATAGAACACAATAGAACAGAAGCCTGGACTCTGCGCTTCAGCATCAGGCACACGGGAGGAGTCATAGCCAGCTGACTTGGTCACCCCGCAGCTATGGTAAGGTTATTGAATTAATTTACTAAAATCTAGATTCACTGACCATTATCTCCCATCAATAATATATAACATATATTGAAATTCAACTTCATGGAGAGACTGAGTTTCCATCTGGTTGCTCAGTGACTAAATACTGATGACTTTTGTGCAACAGTTTGATCATTATTCATGAATCACAAGTGCCATCAGTGGATTTTTTCCAGCTCTCTGTATTCTTCTGTTTCTCCCTCCCTGATAGCCATAGTACTTTTTATCATGCTGGATATAACCAGTGTTAGCAACTCTCTACATAAGAGGTGGAAATGGGGGAGTCAGGAGTTCAAAGCTAGCCTCTGCTGTGTGATGAACTTGAGCTCAGCCTAAGACATATGAGATCCTGCAACAAAATACACAGCAACAACGACATGATGGGTTCTTTGAACATCACCATCAAACTAGTCCTGAACACAGAGGCAAGAGCAGCGTGTAGAAGATTAAATCCCATCCCAGCTGTGAGGGCACTGCATCCACATGATTGTTCACCAGTGACTTATAGGGAAGCACTGAAGATAATGTTAATGATGCAGACACTCAAAATTCCTTTTTCCTCATCTGTCAGTTAGAACACACATCTGCTCACAAATAGACTGTACAAAGATGAGCTGCTGTCTGGGCAAGTACCTTAATCACATACAAACAGTAGTTACATATCTCACTTTTTTGACAGGCATTTTGTTGCTTTTGTTGTTTTTTTTTTTGAAAAATTTGAGACAGGGTCTCCCTGTAACCCCAGATACTCAGGATCTCACTGTGTAGACATGCTGACCTCAGTCCCACAGAGATCCATCTGCCTGTGCCTCCTGAGTTCTAGGATTAATAGTGTGTACCATCATGGTCAGCTCTCAATACATATTTTAAGAGTTCACTAATTCTCCACACTTTTCAAAAGGAAGAAGAAAGTTTAAAAAATGGGATATTTTTTCCGTAAGAATGGTCAAGGATTCAGAGGCTAGAGAAGATATTTGAGGTCCAAAAGCCCAATAGCCAAGTGGGGTCTGCATACAGGCAGGCTGGCTACAGCTGATTGTCCAAAACAATAAGAACAGAACTTCAAGATTCCATAAACTTTGGTAAACACAGTCTGTGGTTTAAAATACCGGTATGTCCAGGTCTACTATAGGCCCTCTCCCCTGACCTTTGTCACAACCTTGGTACTCTCTGGCTAAAGACTCCTAGTGCTCACTTTCAGGGTGGTTCTCAGGAACGCAAAACTGCACTGGAAAATTTGCAGCATGCGCCACAGAGAATTCTCCTTCTTCCTTCTAATAGACTCACAGCCCTCTGAGAAGTGTTGCCACCATCTGCAAGCCCTCCCACATGATTTCCGTAGAAAGGTCACATTCTTTCCGGTTTCGTTGAAAGAAAACATTTGTTCATTCATGAAAGAGAAAACAATTTCCTAGGCGCACTGACACCGGTAAGAAAAAGATGCTCAATGGTGGAATGAGGCCAGGAAGTCTGAAACAAAATGGAAAGACCCTCTGAGAAGTGTTGCCACCATCTGCAAGCCCTCCCACATGATTTCCGTAGAAAGGTCACATTCTTTCCGGTTTCGTTGAAAGAAAACATTTGTTCATTCATGAAAGAGAAAACAATTTCCTAGGCGCACTGACACGGGTAAGAAAAAGATGCTCAATGGTGGAATGAGGCCAGGAAGTCTGGAACAAAATGGAAAGATGTTCACAAGCCTATTGAGTTCTTACAAAGAAAAGGGAAGCATTTCCAAGGAAATGGAGATCAGCTACTGACACAGCCTTAAATGTAGGGTTAGGGACAGGGAACGGAAGAGGACACCGCCTCCTGGACTTGGCCCATAGGGTCTTCAGTCGTCAGAGGGAGTCTTCAGCAGTCCTGTGGACTATAATGTCTATCTGAAGCAGTATAACCTGGCTGGAAAAAATTTTACCTTCACTGGAAAGTCAGGCATTCCTTTGCCTGAGGGAAGAGTTTGTCCTTCCATTATAGCAAAGCTTTGGAGAAGAGAGAAAAAGTAGAATCGACCCTCTGCTGCTCAGAAAGGCTTGGTCTTAGTGGCATCTACCTGACACAAATACCCTTGGTTGGGCTTCTGTTTGCTGATAGTAATTAAATAAATATTCCTGCCCCTGCCTTCACAAATTATACCCTGCCTCATGAGCGAGGCAAGGCTTTCTACTTTAAAGTTCTGGGTTCCAACTGTGCTCATTCTGAAAGCCTGGGATCATAGGTATATGCACACCTGGGCTTATGTTCTTTCTTATAAAATCCATGTAAGAACTTACTAAAGTAAAAAAGCCAGAATTTATATGCACAATACATGGACATGTACTGTCTTCCATTCACTGTTAGTCTATTCATGATCAAACTTGGGTTTCAGATGATCGATCTAAGCATTTTGTGCATTTACAAATCTTTAGTTATTTATTAAAATGTTGAAAAATGAATTCAAGATGGAGAAGGGGATGATGACAGTGAGGAAGCAAAAGACCCTGGGCGCTACAGCGTCATTTTGTCACAAAGTGTTCCGATTTACCTGTTTTGTCTGTGTGCTTACTTGATTTTTCTTGTCCCAAATGCTGCCCTGAAGTTTCACGGCACTAAAACGGGACTGAGAAAGACCATATGTTTTTCCTCCTGAAGACAATTGCTAAAGGTGTGGGCTTCTCTCCCCCCAAAAAAAGAGTGAAGAGCATTTGTCCCATGTGCCTTTCAATAACTAGGAAGATTAGCTCCAGGGAACCTCTTGTAGCTGGTCCATTTATTGTTCTTTCCCACCCGGGCCAGAATCTATTTCAGGAGATTCAGACCCATTCTTAAAAGAAAGAAGGAACAGTAGAGGTCAAGAAAGTAGTCTACTTTGCTTCTTTAGAATTCCTGAGCATAGGATACGTCTCTCAGACAGTCAAGTTGGGAATTGGGGCTATCATCCAGGGACTTTAGGACCTAAAAGTACTTTATTTAGAGATTTCTGTACTTTAAGTTAGCAAGCTCTGCTTTTATGTCTTGCTTCAACTTAACTGAAAATGACCTTAGGGCTTCACTCTGTCTCACTGCAATTGATCTGACCAGTCTTCTTGCATTATCCCAGAAAATAAAGGTCTGAAACTAGGTAACAAAAATGGAAAGAACATCTTAACAAATACAAAATGTTAGATACACGGAATTAAGATTATCAAGACCACAAAATGAGCCTTTTTTATCTTCTCTTTTCTTGATCTGTACAATTTGAGGGGCTCAGCTAGACTTCACCTTTCAGATCGTCCTTTGGATATATTTAAATGAGAAACGTCCATGATGAACTGTTAAGAGTTTTGATCTTGTCTGACTTCCGAAGCCAGAGCTATGCAAGTCAGTGGGATGAACTTGTGCAGTATATGCTGTTGGGTTCAGGCTGGGACTTGGTCTAAGTTATACACATGTGGCTGTGAGGAGATGCAGAAGAGAGAAGCCAGCTTACTAGTCCTTTGTCCTCCTAGTCGGTTCACGCCGATCATCTGGATATGGCTGATTTCACTCCTCATAAATGGACTGATGCTTATCCAGTGGGCCAGGTTGTCTCTGCTTCATCAATACACAGACAGTGGAAACACGAGTGTTTACAGAACAGTGCTGGACCAACAGGGACTAGGTTGATCATATATATTGGGGAATGGCAGTTCAAACTTTAATAGATCCATAGGGGCAACCAAGAGAGACCATCACATATGAGGAGCAAAGAATCAGACTCGATTCTGGAGGAGAGAGAAAGCTATCCAAGCAGCGACATCGTGGAATGCTTGTAATCACGGGAATACATATGTTCTGTGAATTCAGGTAGCCACATTGAACCACACTTATCATAAGTAGTAGTCAGCAGAAGTATTATGAAATTCAGTATTCCATTGTTAGAGTAGGCCACTTATGAATTAAAATGGGATCTACAACTGGTTATATTCGTAGAATATAGTTCATTGATGAACGTCAATGCCAATGGCACCATTTGAACCTAAGCTCCTCTTGTATCTAGATGCTTATTGGACAGTTATATGCTAAATGATAGCTACTTGCAGCAAGTGCCTATCAAACTCATGATATTAGAAATCTCAGTTTGTGGGCTGAAGAAATGGTTCAGCAGTTAAGAGCACAGGCTGTTCTTGCAGAGGACCCACGTTCAGTTCCCAGCACCCACATGGTGGTGAACAACTGTTCATAACTACAGTGCTAACAGAAGGACAAGTACCTTCTTCCAGCTTCCAGGCATTGCATGGCAGGAAGCCGCAGGTAAGGCGTCAGGAGCCAAAAGCTGCGAGCTTACATCTCCAACTTCAATGAGTAAGCAGAGGGAAGCTGTGATAGGGCAAGGATATCAATTCCCAAAACCAGCCCTTGTGACAGCAAAACCACAGCTCTTACACCTTCCAAACAGCACCACCAACGGGGGACTGGGTACCCAAATATTTGAGCCTATGAGGACATTCCATTCAAATTACCACAGCAATATAGTACAGATGTGCAAATCCAAATCCAAACAACGATTACATGTCTTGATGAATTCTAGGTAAAGAGAAAGTTACATTTTCACTTAGGTACTGACTATAACCTCCAGAGCACAAGTGGAATGATTCACAAAAATAGAATACGCCAGGACTCTAGCCCTGTGGTGAGGCAATCACATTATAAAACAAGTGTTTCAATAAAGCCAAGTCCATAGAGTCTTCTAGAAGGGCTCTGATTGCCCATTACCTTCTTCCCTCCATAGCTCGTTTTTTTTTTTTTTTTCTTTTTCTTTTTTCTTTTTTTTTTTGTAGTATTTCTTATACTAT
>NW_008337322.1:673345-680721 GCF_000622305.1 Nannospalax galili | reverse complement strand
GGTCTTTTTGAGACAGGGTCTCCCTGTAGCACCAGCTGTCCTGGAACTCAAATTAATTCAATTTATTCATTATTTTTATTTTTTGATCTTTTTGAGGCAGGATCTCCCTGTAGTCCCAGCTGTCCTGGAACTCACTATGTAGACCAGGCTGGCCTTGAACTCACAAAGATCTGCCTGCCTCTGCCTCCCGAGTGCTGGGGTTAAAGGTGTGTGCCTCCAAGCCCGGCTATTCATTATTTAAAAAATTTTTATTTTATGAGTGTTTTGCATGCGTGTATGTAAGTACATCTATGCATGCAATGCCCATGAAGGCCAGAAGAGGACATTGAAGCCTCTGTATCTGGAGTTACTGATCGTTGTTAGCTACCATGTATGTGCTGGGCCTTCTGAAAGAGCAGCCAGTGCTCATAACTGCTGAGCCATCTCTCCAGCTCCAACACCTTGATTTTTCAATGCTCACATTTTTAGATCCGTTGGGAGACATTCCTAAAGATACTTGATCTCTTGGGGGTTGGGGACCAATGACTTCTTCATCATAAACATCATCAAAGCAGCATCTCCACAAAGACAAGACCACTGCAGCCACCTCCTGCATATTAGGAAAGAAGGGCAGGTTCTCCAAACCATGCCAGGCTCAAATCGACATCTGACTCTACGTGTTGACTGAGAGGCACCTATGATTAAAAGGGTCATTCGTGGCACACTCACATCTCCGACAATCTACAAAATGTTCTTTCCTGGAGACAGAAGCCCTTTGTCAGCCACACTGCCTGTGTCACACATTTCAGTGCAAATCTCCTCCTGAGACAATGGGTACTTCAATTTTTGGTTGTCATAACCCCTGTATTAGACTAATTCAAAAATCAATACATTTTATCAGACTTGAAGGATCAGGAAGAATGTTACTAACAGTATTTCTAGGGAAGGAAGAGCTTTTTAGGGATCCATGGAAGGAATCAGGAGAGGCTGACAGGACCTTCTGTGACTGGCTGGGTGTTTGGTACTGCAAAGGCTCAACATGTCCTATTGTTTTTCTTTTACAATTTAGCCAGTGGCCAGACATTAAAGCTTGTCTAACATATCTGTGATGTCATAGACTAGACATAGCTGAGCAACTAAGCTGTTCTGTTTTACCTGCCATGGAAAGGTGAAGGCTGTTCAGTAAGTTCTAGATTTCAGGTATTCCTCATCATAGTCCTCTTCAATGCACAGGACACTCAGAGGACTGTGGCTCTCCCAGGGAAGACATTGTTTACAGGTCCAGAGCTAAGCATGCTCCTTTACCTTAATTCAGTTTGCAACTCTTGAAACATGGCTGTAGATACATTCTAGATTTTCTTTATGTTGTAATCTATACGATAATGCTATGAAAATTCCATCACACATTTTTCCCTCTTCCATCCTTTGATGATGTACCTGGAGGATACTTTTCCCCACTTATCCACAAAACATAGTTACTGTCAAAGTGGTCTCTAGATCCTTTCCAACCAAGAATGTGTGTTGCAGGTGCTGGGGCAAGACATGTGAGTGAGAAACTTCACTCCATCCTTCAATTCAACAACAATTTTTGGAGTAATTTGTGTATAAAACCGACAGATGATGGGTTTGCTTTATCTATCATCAATGGATGCAAAGTAGACTTAAGGGATTGTCACTTAAGTCTAAGAAGTTTACAAATTCTTCTAAGAAGATCAGTGCTATATGAAATAGAAATCATTCTAGTTTTTTTATTT
This sequence comes from Nannospalax galili, assembly GCF_000622305.1. Taxonomy (NCBI): domain Eukaryota; kingdom Metazoa; phylum Chordata; class Mammalia; order Rodentia; family Spalacidae; genus Nannospalax; species Nannospalax galili. Next base: position 678,988 of record NW_008337322.1, on the reverse strand, counting down.
ATGTGTATATATGTGTCTATGCATATACCCATGTGCATGCTGCTGCCCACAGAGGCCAGAAGAGGGCATTGGATCCCTTGGACCTGGAGTTACAGGAGGCTGTGAGCTACAATTAAGCAGTGTCTAGATTCCTTGCAAGGACTTATAGATGCAGTCTGTGGGTTGGTTAATTTTGATTTTCAACTTGATTAAACTGGAGGGCACCTAAGAAATTAGGGAAGCGTTCCTCCTGTGTGTTCTGACCATCTAATATGCTGAAAACTGAAGGGAGGAAGAGATGAACAAGAGAGCTTGCTGATGCAAAGCTTGCCCCTTTCTCCACTTCCTGATTGCCATGATGTGAGCAAGCTCTGCCCCATCATGATGCTCTGCTTCCCCGTGGACCCAGAAACGATGAAGCCAGAAAACTATAGACTACAACCTCAGAAACCATGAGCCAGATGAAACCTTTCCACCTTTTATTTTATTTTTTTTTACTCATTTTACTTTCCAGACAAGATCTCAGTATGTGGCTCTGGCTGCCCTACAACTCGCCATGTAGACCAGGCTGGCCTCAAACTCACAGAGATCTGCCTCTGCCTCCTGAGTGCTGAGACTAAAAGCGTGTGCCACCACACCTGCATTTTTCTCCTCTTAAAAATCTCCTCTTAGGTCACTGTCATAATGATGAAAAGATCTAACACAACCTTATTCGTCTACGGTTTCTCTGATGCTCCCTCCCTGTTGCCTGGCCTTGCCTGTGTTGAGCCCCATTTTATCACCTTGGAGTTCCTTCCTCTTTTCCTCTCCTGAGTCCTTGCCAATACCTACGTGCCTTTGCCAGTATGTCTCCTTCAATCGCATCGGTCCACTTAAATAGAGCAGGCTCCTCAAAATGCATGTCAGAACCACCGAAAAACCAGTTTTCTTCCTCACTACCTTACCTCAGCCTTCCCATCCTGCTGCAAAAGCCCAAATTTGGTTGTTATTTCCGGTAACACCACAAAATTTGAATCAATCCTCAGAGACTCTAATCTTCACACTTCCAGCTGTAAAGTGCAATCATGCCATCCACTGCTGAAGAAGAAATTCCTGTAACCCTAATGTGTTTATGTCTGATAATAGCATCTATCAGATGGAAACATTCTCTTTGCAAACATTTAAGTTTCCTGTAGATAGAAACCAACTCTGCCTTGGTTACTAACATATCCTGAAAGGCATTTATAAGGCGTGGCACATGGTGGCTGGGCCCTCCCCACAAATTGCTTAATTTCATTCAATAGCTGGAAGGCTGAGCAGATGTAAGTTAGGATGAATGATAGGCCCCTGCACTGAACAGTCCAGCCCACCCCTCTCTACCGCGCACACCATGGCATCGCACTTAATAGCCTTAAACAGCTTTTCACTGTTCCCGTTAGGACCTGGTTACACCAGACCAGGAATTCATTTTTCCGAGGACACTTGGACAAAATGATTACATGGATAGTGTTGTGACCTAAGAGCATTTTGTACCTTTAGGTGAAGTACCCTGACCTCCTAGCATCATGTTATTCTATGGAAACTGAGTCTGCTGTGCCACACAGTATATTACCAAGGTGGCAAATATCTGCACCAAGTCGTCTTCCCCAAGTTGTGGTCTGAATGTTCCTCATAGTCTCACATGTTTGAACACTTGGACTCTAGTTGGTGGTGCTGGCTTGGAAGGTGGTAGAGTCTTTGTGAGACAGAGCCTTGCTGGAGGAAGTTGGCCAGTGGGAGCAGGTCTTGAGGTTGATAGCCAGGCTCTACTTCCTGTCTGCTCTGTGCTTCTGGACTTTGGATGCAGCTGTGAACAGCCAGCTCACATTCCCACCACCATGCTTTCTCCACCATGACTGATTGTAGTCCTTCGAATTATACGCAGAAATAAAGCCTTCCTCTGTCAGGTATTTGATCTCAGCAACAGGCAGCTAAGAAACCGATTCAAATTGTCATCATTGGTTTGGGGCTTGTTCTTGGTTTTCTTCCTGTATTGTTGTTGTTTTCCAGTGATAACCCTCATCCACGTTGACTCACTCAGCTTTGCTTAGCTTATAAACCTTGATGAAATTGAAGATAAAAGAGCATGGCCATAAGCAAACCCAGAGCACACTATTAGTCGAACAAGACTTTAGCTTTTAAGATGGGTTTTAAATCAGATTTTAAATGACTGAAAAATTTTCTTCAAATGTGTTCCATGAGCCTCTGTTTCTGACATTTATAAAGAAAGTTATTCTATGCCTTGGCTCTCAGTTGTCTTACTCCTGGAGAATGTGATGCACAGAGCACTTACTGGGAGGAGAAGTTCCTTTACAGCATCCTTTAGTATGTGTGACAGTGCTAAAGGAAATGGAAGCAGAGACTCCCGAGTACATTAGCTTGAAAAGTTATCACTCAGTAGTTTGACACAAGAGGAGGAGGTGGGTAAAATTTGTGTAGTTCTTGGAAACCTTTAGTTCAATGATTTTTAGGACATTCATATTAAAATGGGACCATTAAAATCATATGCCAGTACAGCAGCATAAAAATGTATACAAAGAGCTCACACAATGCATGCAGACAGTGACACGACACAATAAATGGCGAGATTAGCCTGCGTTGATAACCCTTTGTTTAAAACAACCTTTAAGCATTGGGGATTTTTATTGGTAACAATTTGGTGGCAAACTACTAAGTGTAAAAGAATAGTTTAAAACTAATAGGAAAGATCTGGCATTAATAGCACTGTAGATTACAGTGGGGCTGTAGTGAGGTTGCTGCAGACAGCAATGCGTCTAGATAATTAAACGTAGGCCGTTGTGGGCCTGTCACACTGTGAGTTTTTCTGCTGAGAACCTATGAGACACTATTCACAAAGCTGAGAGAGAAAAGTCCCAGAGTGGAGGGTGCAGGTACTCAGAGATGGAGTGTTGGATGGTGAGTGGAAGGATAGACGGATCACAGGACACATTAATAATCCAGTCCCAACATTATTGCTCCTTAACTCTAAAGATTATTATCCTCCTAATCCTGAATTATGTAGGTAAACACAATACTTCTTTTCTGACTTAATCTGTTCCAAAATCATAAACAATTTAATGTGCAAAATATCTTGCAAACCCATGTCAAAATGAGCTATAGATGGGGTTATCCACAGCTCAGAGTTAAAGCTGAAACTGTGGTACAGGTCTTTCCTCCATGAATTTGTGAGTAGACAAATGTCCTCTGTGTATCTCAGTTTCTCAGTAACTTCAGTAGTGAAGTAAAGGTTAATCATGACCTGAAGAAGGTGACTGAGTCATTAGTGACTTCTTGTCTAAGTGATTTTGGTGAACGTCATGGATATATGCTTCTTGGCTGGTTACTGGTGTCTGGTACTGATCCTAACAGCATAATAAAATAATAATAAAAAAAAAGAATTACAGGATTTCATCAATTCCCAGACCTTGAGGCAGTAGATTTGGGCTGAACCACTGGCATATAGCCTGAAGATGGAACTTGGGTATGAACACAGAAGACGCTGTAAATGCATCACATTGTTGACGAGTAAAAATCCCAGCTTTGTGGGCTGGAGAGATGGCTCAGTGGTTAAGGGCACTGACTGCTCTTGCAGAGGACCTGGGTTTGATTCCCAGCACCCACATGGCAGCTATAAACCATCATTAACCCTAGTTCTAGGGGAATCCGAAGGCCTCTTCTGACTTCCGTGGCATTGCACGACACAGGTGCACTCACATATGTGAAGGCAACACACTCATACACATAAAATAAAAATAAATAACTGAAAATTACCCATTAAAAAACAAACAAAAAATCACATCTTGTTAAAGACTGAAAAGTGACTGCAGAAATAGTAATTTAAAACATATTAAACTGGCCACAACTACAACATGGTATAAATTTGATGGAGAACTATCAATCCTTCTAACTACATTTGCATCTATAGCATTTTAATTGGGCAGATTGGACTTAGTGGGCATAATGTCCACAGTAGCTGATGAAGAAGCCTAAGCCCAGGTAGACCAGTGGAATCTTAGTCAATAGAAAGTCAAATCCAAGGACATTTGATAAACAAGACTCACATCATGATGTGAAGGGACATTCTGAGCTTGAGTATGAAGTCTAGATTAGAATCTCATGAAATAGCTACAAGAGAATTTAAAATAAGAAAAAGAAGTTTAGAAGAAGGGGCAAAAAGATGTCAAGTCCCAGAAGTAATAGATATACTCCAGCAAAACGGCATCCACTGGGCATGACTGCAGTTGCACACATACCTCACAAGGCTGGACTCCATGCCCAAGACTTGCATTAGATCAAGCCCACTCACATCAGCCTGGGTAAGGAAGGGCCTCATGAAGTCCAACCCCTATCTCTGGAGCCACTGAGCATTGATGGCTACTGGGAGAGGCTACTTTTCTTCAAGGATGTAGGCCCTGAGAGGTTACCCATGATCCAGTAGATAACGATCTTATAGACAGCACTAAAATGGACTGATGGGTATTAAAGGAAGGAGAGTGGACGTGATGTCTAGAGGTAAAAGTAGGGGAAAGATAGAGGAGGGATTGGACAGGAGGGCACAGGGGTGGGTTGGATCCAAACATGTTGTATGCATGTATGAATATTAAATATAATACTTAATAAATATCTGGATACCACTATCACGCAGAAGCTACTAAGCAAAAATCCATCCCCAGGATGAAGCCGAAAAGGTTTGGGCTCTGCTTCCCTGTAGTGCGTGACCCTAAATGGAGATCTGTGATGCTAATCACGGCATGTGTCCATGAAACTACCTGCTAGGAAAAGTGGGAGTTGGGACCTCCAGGGTAGCATCTTCAGACAAGATGAAGTTAATTTTGTATCCTAGAAGCCGTCGCTAATCACGGCATGTGTCCATGAAACTACCTGCTAGGAAAAGTGGGAGTTGGGACCTCCAGAGTAGCATCTTCAGACAAGATGAAGTTAATTTTGTATCCTAGAAGCCGTTCTGAAAGGTCCAGTAATTAACAGAAGAAGAGGAAGAAACAGAGAGGGAAGGAAGGGGAGGGGAGAGCCCTGGTGTCTGCTGTGTTCCTGAACATTTCAACCACCCACGTGTCCCAAAGGTTCCTCGCATTCAGTTGGTGGGGTTTATCTCCAACTACCAGTACCTAGAAAGGCTTCAACGACCCAACATGGCTGCCACACGTGAAGGTCACTCACTGATGTTCTTTTTCTTCTACTCCTGGTCTATGTTTTTGTTTGCACACTTAAAGCAAGATTCTTCTATTTTTGAATATTTTATTTAAAAAATTTTTTAGGTGTATGAGTGTATTGCCTGCATGTATGTAAGAGCACCCGTGTTGTGCAATGCCTGCCGAAGTCAGAAGCAGGTGTTGGAGCCCCTGGAACTGGAGTAAGAGACCATTGTTAGCTGCCTTGTGGATGCTGGGAGCTGAACCCAGGACCTCTGCAAGAGCAGCCAGTGTTCTTTACTGAGGAGCCATCTCTCCAGCCCCAAAGCACGTTTCTTTTGAGGTTGAAAATGCAGGAGGAGCCGCTTTCAGACAGGAGAAGGGGGAGGGGCGGGGTGAAGAGGATGAGAGCGAAGATGAGGACGTGGAGGAGGAGGGTGAAAGATGAGAAATGAAGGGATCAAAGAAAAAGAAGGAAGAAACGGAGGAGGGGAGG
>NW_008337322.1:657482-673261 GCF_000622305.1 Nannospalax galili | reverse complement strand
AGGAGGGAGGAGAAGGGAGGAAGAGGGGAGGAGGAGGGGAGGAAGGGGAAGAGGAAGAGAAGGTGGAGGAGGAGAACAAGAAACAGCAGCCTGATCCCAGCTAGTTTTGTGAATTCACAAAGTGTGTGTTTGAAAAATGAAGGTGCATAAGTTAGTGTAGCTCAGGGGCGCCAGCTCCCCTGGTGTTAGCATAGCTGACACACCGACAGTTTATATGGAATTTATGTGCCTATTTTCTCTGCTTTTTATGGGAAAACATGTTGTTACCTTACAGCTGCCCACATCACACGCTGCCAATCTGTCTCTGAGCCATAGCGCACCTTTCTCAAGGAAACATACATACATCAAGGTCTTATGTATATTTTACAGTGTTGTAAGGGAAAATAATAAAATATGGGTTATTGTGTACACCACACCACCATTTCACTCTTTATTCCACTGGTTTAATTGACCCTGACCATCCTTATTGCCTCGCCCCACCTCATCCACCATTTTAATTGTTTATGTGTTTGTGTACAGTTGGTTCACATCTGGAAAAGGACAGGAGCTGTAACCACAACTTAAAAGCCAATTGCTGAGCTTTAAAAAGTAAATAAAGCATTTAAGCTGTCACATCAGGAGGAGGATATATGCAGATGTAAACAGAAGGAAATGCACATTTTAAGGTAAAATGCTTAAAGCCAGCTCCTCTCTTCAGTCACCTGTAGGAGCTTTCTGGCTGGTGGCAGGCAGTGTGTTGTGTGCACAGGCAAGTCAGCAGGGGCCCAGGCCTCCTTCTTCTCTGCATGGGGCTCTTTGGGGTCAGTGTACTGTGAGCCAGGTTGCTCATGGCTGAGGCCTGTTTCACCCGCTATCCAACCTGCTATGTGCACTCCTGCCCACAGCACTTCACAGTAAGTTCACAGGTGCAGCGCCATTTCTTCCAGGAAATAAATCATTTTTACTCTAACCTCTGCCCTAGACTTTCAATAATAAAATGGGGGGGAAAAAGGTATTTATGCCAATTTGCATAGAGTTATCTACACTCAAAACAGGAATTATTTCAATAAAGTCTAGGAAGTATAAAATGCAATGGAATAAGGGGGAATTATGGGTCCAGACTGCTGGACCCCAAGCAGAGAGGTCACCTTCTGAAATGCCGAGAACAGGCTCTGGACCTGCAGTCGGTCATAAATGTGATATGCTAGCACCATTTATCAGATCAAGTTACCTGGGACATCCTGGTTATGGTCACACTGTAGACAGCAACCTTCAAAGTCTATTCTAGTTCATAATGGGAAGATCATATGGCAATCAGCCTTCTGATACATAGGTGGGTTCAATGCATGCAGACTTGCTTTTCATTCATGGGGGGCGGTGGTTACAATTTGTTCATCCATCCTCGATACATACATCCTTGATACATCATTCTGGTATCACAGAAGGTTTTGTATTGGCTAATTCATTGGATAGGTGGAAATTTTAGCTCCAAATATCTTATTTCTCCTCTGAATGACCTATGGAAAAGCATTCCATTATAGAAGAATACAAATTTAAATGTCACAATCTGAGATGCTGGAAGTGTTATGGATAGGGGGACCATAATCAACATCGGTTACAGTCCTGGTGAGATATGAGCACCTCAAGGAAGCCTTGTACCTTCCTTGTTCCCGGTAATGCTCTATCACTCAGATGGGACCACGCACACACACACACACACACACACACACACACGCACACACGCACACACGCACACACGCACACACCTACACACACGCACACACACGCATGCATGCACGCATGCACACACACGCATGCACACACACATATGCACACATGCACACGCACGCACACACGCACACGCACATGCACGCACACGTACGCGCACATACGCACACACACACCCCCTTTAGGTCTCTGTGGCAATCTGAGATTGAACTAGGTTACTTAACTGTGGTTGTTTGAATGAGACCGTCCCCCATAGGGTAATAGGGTACAAGTATTTGGTTTTGTTCCCAGTTGGTCACACTGTCTTGGGAGGTTTTAGGAGGTGCGGTCTTACTGGAGGAAGCATGTCACTGGAGGAGGGCTTTGAAAGTTCTTAAGCCTTGCTGGATTTCTAGTTGGTCTCTTCTTCCTGTGCTTTCTGGAAGGAAGCTGTGATCAGTTGGCTGTCTGCTCTGGCCACCTTCCCACCATGCCTCCACTGCCAATGATGAACTCTAATCCCTCTGGAATCATAAGCCAAATAAACTCTTCTTTCTATAAATTGCCTTGGTCGAAGTGATTTATCACCAACAGAAAAGTAAATAATATATTAACTAACATATTTATGAGGTCTTCATGAACAAATAACACATAAACACACATTCAGGAAATAATTTTCAGCCCTTAAGCTTGGCACAAATTGCACATCCTTATGTCTGTCCCCACCCTAAGATTAGTCTCCTCAGTAGATATCTAAACTGCGTCCACATGACAGCGGTTCTTTAACTCTAAGACTCCATGAAATCTAATTTCAGGAAAGTAAATAAATCTAGGTCCATCTTCAAATATTGATACACATGGGGCAGAAGCCAACTTTGTTCTGTGCACATATGATACACCTCAGTGCAGGGTCAGGATGGACCCTAGTGAGTGGTTCTGGGCACACCGGAATGAGATGCTTTTAGACCAAGGCACACAAAGGGGAAGTTGGAAGTAAGCAAGATATGGGATGCTCCAAGTGAAAACTCTCTCAGTTCCTAGAGTCACCTATTGGTTCATCACTCTGTTTCTAAAGGCCAATCACTCCATCGCAGTGATTGTTTCAATTTTTAAAACATTCGAGAATTTCATAAGAGTACTGTATTTATATCATTTCACCTCTCCCTCTCCCCCCTGAGCCCTTCCCCTTCCCCCACTCCCTCTTCTTTACATATATAATTATATACACACATATACAGCCTACTTGTCCATTTGTGGTGACATGTATTTAGGGCTGATCACTTAGGACTGGCTAACCTATCAGGGAGCTCTTCTCTGGAGAAAACTAATTCGCCTTCTTTCAGCAGTCTTCAGTTGCCTGTAGCTGTTCACCTAGAGGTGGAACCTTGTGAAATTTCACTCATCCACATTGGCATTTTGTCATTATGCAAGTCTTATTTGGCAACTGTATTGTGAGAGTTCATGGGTACAGCTTGCCCGCCATGTCTAGAATGCACTAACCAGCAGCAGGTGTCCTGGTCCTCTGTCTCTTGCGATCTATCTTTCTGCCCCTTCTTCCATGATGTTCCCCGAGCCTTAGGTGTGGGGGGTTGCACTGTAGTAGTATCGCTTGAGTCTGGGTTTCTCACGCTCACTCATTCTCTGCATTTTAGCCAACTGTGGATCTCTGTGTGTCCATCTGAAGCAAAGGAAGATTCAGGTTAAGATCCTTAATGAAAGAATTGCAAAGGAAGAGGCCCCTCCTCGCTGGATGTAAGTCACCCCAGTGCTGATGGTGTCTGCCCAGTGTTAGGCCTAGGTGAATTGAAGGTGAGACCTAATGCTGGGAGACTCTGATTACCTACAGCACATATGTATTTTTATAGCAGAAACAGCAGGTGGCATTTATTTCCTCTTGTAGCTATTTAGATAATGTTTGGGATAAGCTCTGCTCGGTTTTATCTGTTATGGGTTTAGGTTTCGTGGATACCTCTCCTATTTATAAAGGAGTCATGTGTCCTCCCTCAAGCCTCTCCTACATTGTTGCTGAGGGTAGAAATGGGATAGCATTTTTCTTGCCCTTCAGCTGTTCTTCCAGATCAGGAAAATATACAAGAAATATGACAAATACAGTCTGCTTTCCAGTCAACCTGCGCTGATTTAAAGTAAAAAATCAGAGATCAGGAATTCTGGGTGCTAAACTTTATGCAATGAGTGTCCCTGGCATGGACACAGAGAACAGGGAGTGACTTTCACTTCCTACAGTAAGAAATGTCAGGAGTAGAAAGCAAGGTGCCAGGCCTGGCTGTGTGCACTGTGTGTACATGTTCACGCTTCCATGGGGGACTGTGTTCTACCAACGTTCACTTGACTCTGCTTTTTTTCCCTTTGTTCTCCGATGTATTTGAAAAAGAAAAATGATATGGCAACATGGGGCAGTCATCCAGAAGAGAATCTTAAAAGTCTTGAATTCAGTTCTCTCGTTGGTCAGGGGAAGCATGGGGATACGGAGGATGCAGTGGAAAACGGTTGTCCATGAGACGCACACTTTGTCGGAAGTGTAACCAAGTCAGTTCACTAGAAAGTCTTCATTCTTTCACAGCACCCATTAGGTGAACCACTTAGGGGTTTGTACAGGCTTGAGTGGATTGGTAGCATAATCAAAATCACTAATAAAATTGGCTTTTACACGCATCATAGTGAATCATGGGCACCTGGAGTCTGTGATGACTAATTGTGGTTGTCAACTTCACACACCTGGGAAGATGAAACCTCAGTTAAGGAATTTCCTCCATCAGATTGTCTTAGTCATATCTGCAGGGAATTTTCTTTATTGCTAATTAGTGTAAGGGAGTTCAGCTGCCTTGGGTAGTGGGTCTTGGTTGTACAACTTGAGCCTGAGGGGCAACCAGTGAGCAGCACCGTCTCCTCCTGCCTCCAGGCTCCTACCTTGACTTCCTGCTCTGACCCCCACAGTGATGACCTGCTATCAGGAACTGTACTCTTCCCTCGTCATGTTTCATCACAGCAGCAGCAAAGCAGGACAATCAGTGAGGGCCCCAGCCAGGCCACCACGTCTCTGCAGTGCTCCAGCACGCTGCGGGCCAGAAGCACGGTGCGCTGATGAACAACAACATTGAAAGTGGCTCATAAACAGTACACGCAGCTGATGATAGCTGAATATTTGCTCCCTCAGTCTCAGTTCTAAGTGTCTTCAAATATTAACCTTGTACAACACTAAACATGGATCGATGATAGAATTAAATGCTCACTTTAGAGAACAAGGAAGCTTAGAGGCAGATGCGTGCCTCATATCTGGGCTACTACTCACAGGAGCCGAACTGCCCTCTAAGCGCAGCATCCCGGGGGCTGCTCTCTTAACCACCGAGGTATGTTTTTTTTGTTGCTTTTTTTTTCCTTTAGAAAGCTGGTGTGCCATAGGTGGCTGCCCACACTGTGTGACTTCCAAAGAGACACCAGTTCCAGGTCCTTTCTCTGTCACTCTAAATCACATATAAGAAAGGTACCCAGGACAAATATATTTAAAGAAATATGTCTGATAATAGCACTAGAAATTCAGATCCTTCAAGAACTTATGAAAAAGTCCAGAGTAACATAGATTAAACTGGGCAGAAGCTTGAGCAATGCACAGGAAGGAAAACAAAGCCCTGGAATTCTGCAGTGAATGAGAAACAGATGGTGGCCACCAGCACTTTGTGCAGGCCTGTGGTCGCATGCTGACCTGCAGGCTGGTGTAGCCCCTGCAATGTCCTTTGCTGGCTGCAGCCTCTCAGGCCTCCTCACTCTTTTATCCTTTGCACTGCAGTTGCAGTTTAAAGTAAATGTTTCCTTAGCTTTTTTCACAACTAATTTCCCTCTACTGTGATCCAAGTCATTAGCCCCTCACCTCTGGATTGGGGCATTAGGTTGGATACCGTTCTAGGAATGGCTGCTTTGAACACGGCCTCTTTTAGCTCCAATCTCTGAAAGTCATTTGATAGCATAAAAATTTAATTTCCTAACATTTCAGTCTTTTCCCCCAGCAGTAAACCTCACCCAAAGTCTAACTGTAGCCTGCCTCTGAAACCCTGAACTCAACTGAGGAGTGCAACGAAAGGGCCCACTGGCTGGTCTCAGAGTGTCCTCTCTTTAGACTCCTCCCTTACCATGGTCAGAACTGTGTCTCCACTGAAGGCCTAATCCAGTGCTGTCTCATCTCAGAAGATATTACTCTCTTTCTTTTAAAGCTCACAAGCATTGTAAAGGTAATGAATTTAACCAAGACATATCCAAACACACATAGTATGTATTTTTGATCAATCCACTGTCTCTGCTGCCCTCCCTTACCTTGAGCACCTCCTCCATTCTTCTTTTAAACTCCCAGTATTCTTCCTTTATTTTCGTGCCTTACCCTCCACCCAAATCCTCATCTGAGAGAAAACACATGATATCTTTCTGAATCTGGCTTATCTTGCTTAACACAATGGTCTCCAGTTCCTTCAATTTTCCTGAAAGCAACATAATTTAATCTTTTTAAACTCCATTGTTAACATATACTACATTTTCTTTATAGAGTTACCTGTTGGTAGACACCAGGGATGATTCAGTAACCTGGCTATTGTGAACAGTACTGAAAGACACAGATACGCAGATATCCCTATAGAAAGCTGACTGTGGTGGGGGATAGATGCCCAGGAGCTATACCTTTAATTTAATAAATTCTCTCCAAGAATTTTATTGTTTTTGGAGAATTTCACATATGCACACAAAGTATTTTTATCATCTTCACCTTAATGTTCCCACAACTACTCCCAGATCCACATCCATTCTTACACCTTATAACTTCGTGTCTTTTAAAAATATAACCCATCGAGTCTCATTTGTGCTGCCCATGTATTCAGGGGAGTGAGGCATCCACGGGGGCAGGAACAACCTACCAAGGTCCACATCTCTATCAAAGGCTGACTCTCTGTAGCTTATCTGCCATTAGCACCTCCTTAGGTAGGGGCGGAGGTTTGTGACTACCTCCCCTCCGTGTTGGAATGCTCACTGAGAGCAACAGCAATTGTTGTGAAATAATGAATGCAGTGGTCCTATCATGTCTGGAAGGCACTGTTTTGCCAGGAACTATATATTTTTTTGAGGAACCCTCATACTGATTTCCACAGCAGCTGGAACTAATTTATATTAAACCAATAGTGTATAAGGTTCTTTTTTTGTTGCATACCAAGCCACATTTAATTTTTTTTTTCTTGATGAAAGCTGTTTTGATTGGAGTGAAAGAGATAAAATCTCGGTGTAGTTTTGATTTCTATTTCTGGTGGTTAAATATGTTGAACTACTTTTTTTTTTTTCATCTCTTTACCGGCCATTCGTACTTCTTCGTTTGACAAGCTCAGTTTATTTGTCCATTTATTAATTGTTCATTTAGTGTTTAATTTCTGATTGTTGGTGTACCCTGGACATCAGTTGCCCATCACACAAGTACCTGGCAAAATCTTTCTCTTCACTTTTGTGTCTCCTTCTTTTCCTACGTAGAAGCTTTTCTATGCGATCCTGTTTGTCAACTCTTTCTATTGTTTTCTGAGCCACTGAAGTCCTGTCATTGTCTATACTATAGTTTAAAGTATTTTCCATAGCAATTTTAAAATTTCAGGTCTTACATTAAGGTCTTTGGTTCATTTTGAATTTTTTACAAGTTGAGATGTAAGGATCAATCTCAGGTTTTTCCATGTAGATATCCAATTTTCTCAACATCAATTGTGAAGCAACTGATTCCTTCCCCCAGTGTGTGGTTTCAGTATCTTTGACAAGAATCAGATCACTTTCACTCTATGGGTTTCTAGGTCTTCTGTTGTATCTCATTAGTCAGCCTGATTTTATGCCAGTGCCATGCTGTTTGGGTTACTAGGGCTCTGTGGTGTAACTGGATGTCAGATTATGATGCTTGCAGTATTTCTTGCTTAGCTCAGGAATGCTTTTGATATATGGAGGCATTTTTGTTTCATGGAAGCATTTAAAGACATTTCACAATCAGAAAAATGTGGATTAGCATGTTCTGAAGATCCTCTCATGATGCTACATCAACATCAAGCCCTCTTAAACTCCAGTTATTTTAATGCAACATTATTCAATAGTAACTCAGTATCTGCCCTGAACTCCTTCCTTGCTGAGTAAGCCTCAGTATTTCCCATCCCAGACCTATATCTACGACTGCCCAAAATTTGAATCCAGACACAAGAAATTCATAGGAAGCTCTGTACAAGTACAAATTTTCCCCCCTTACTGAATGATGCATCTCATGGTCTCTCCAATACTCACCACTAGTTTCCAAGGTCCCCTTTGTCATTCTTTAGACCCCAAACAGCATCTCCCTCAGAGCATTGTTAGGGTTAAAACGCTCCTCCAACAAACGTCTCCCTGCCTCACCCAGTCCATGTAAGCAGGTCACCTGGTGCCGGGAGCCAACAGTTGCTTAAGTCAGATTACACTGAAACCACCTTAGGTTGCACCATTTAGATAAGCAACCGTCTCTCAGAAACCAGGTTGAGCAGCCCTAGTAACCTTAACAACACTTCCCCCTTTACAGATTACTTCATTCTTGAAATTTCCCCACCCCAGCTTTGCTTCCTCCTTTTACTTGTTATATAGCAAACAGAAAAATAAAAATTTCAGAGCTTGATCAGACCGCCTGTCTTGCTCTCATTTCTCGTGTCTCTTGTCCTTCCATTTGTCGGTTCTCTCCCCAGGTCCATGTTGAAGACCCTGCTGGCCGGGGGCAACCTGGTCACTGTATAGTAGAAAATACCAGCTCTTTCTCACCATCCTCTTGACTCTCCTAACTCCGCTTCAACATCTTCATCCACTTATCATCACTCAACATTCATCTTTGTTTGTTTATGGTCTGTTTTCTACAAATGAAAGTAAAGTCCTCCAGAACAGAATGTCTTGATGTAGCTGTAGGTCAGTACCTTAGAGGCACAACACATTTCTCTTAAGTAAATAAAGGATAATTATTCAACAATTTATCTGATACTTTTTAGATTTTAGGAGGATATGAATTGAAGAGAGCTAAGGAAGCTCTCTTTAGAATCAAAAGCATGCAGGAAAACATATATTACAGTTTAGATATGTTTACTGCAATGCTGATACATTCAGGTGGAAGGACTTGTCCCAGTCTGATCCATACTCTCGATGTAACTGCTAAGTCCTGGAGAACTCAGAGAACAGAGAGGTGTTGGCATGTGCTGAGTATCAGTTCAGCAGCATAAGCAGCATACAAACTTTGAGAAACACTACAGATCAAGTAATCCATGTTTTTCAGCAGATAAACTCTTAACACACAAAGAGGATAGAGGAAAACATTCATAGACTAAATGAATTAAAAACAGAACTAGGTCAGACTAAGCTACACCAGTCTGGACCTGCAGGCCTGGGTGATAGGTGAGGGGGAGCAACGTGTAGTGGGCTTATTTATGAGATCCGGGAGGCCACCACATTTTGGTGAGGTGGGGAGATAGGACATGGGCAGGTTGGCAGTTTCCTTTCTTAGTTTGGGTGGTCATCCAGAAACTCAGGCCTTGCTACGAGTAGGTCATTCCTTTTGCATGGGGGGAGCAGTATTTTACACGTAAAGAAAACCTACTCATTTAATAATAACCTGGGGCTATGAAAGGCTGGCTCTCTAGAGGGTATACAGGTTAAAGTTTCAGTGCACACAACACCCATCCACTCAGTCTGGTCTGTGCTGGTGTCTCTTTATCCCCCTTGAATGGGCTGAACTGATAATTTCAGCAGATTATTAAATTTAATGCCATTTTTTTCAAAACTTGGCCCACCCTGCCTCCTCCTTTGCTGTCTGAACACTGTTCTCAGTGCTCTGTTGCCAGCTATACAGGGAGGCTGTAAAAAGCCAGCTTCTAATTCCCTCAGGAAGAAAGGATGGGAAAATGAAGGGAGGGCAGAGAGATGAAAGGAAAAGATGAAAGTCAGAAATAAGAGACAGGAAAGGATGTGGAAAGAAGGAAAGGTGAAGGCAGAGGAGAGAGGAGCCAACAAACCGCCATGCTCAGTGTTTCTGCCCAGAGCTCTACACTGGGTGGAGGGGAGAGTGAGCTGAGCCTCAAAGAAGATCCTGTTCCTTCCTTTCTTTTCCCAAAGCAGGAAACACCAGTCCTCACACAGCTTTAAGGACAGTTAAGTCACTGATGAAATGTATTGATTGATTCTAAATTTCCTCACTCGAGTGATTAATTGCTTTTTGGACTTTGAGAAATTCCAAAGGAGACTGCAAGAGAAGAGAATCTTGATCCCGGCAGTCTGCAGTGCTGTTTTCCCTTGTCTCCTTCGTCTTTCTTCTTGTTATTAAGATTGCTGCTCTGGATACACAAAGGCAGGGAATGTGTTTATGACCCTGCCATGCCACAGCCTATCAGCAAACATTCAGTGTGCTGAAGATGCTAAGTCAATAATTTAGGAGAAAACAATCCATATATGGACATGGCATAAGCCACAGGGAATGTGTGTTATGAAACTTGTCAGTTTCTCTAATGGTGTGGGGATGTGATTGCTGTTTGGCCTCTTTTGATACTTTAGAAGCCCCACTGAACATGATTTCGGGTTCAAGGGTCTAGATGGCAGGAATGAGTTCTTCCTACTCAGAAAGCCTTTATCCCCAGCTAGTGCTAAAGGTTGAATTTTACCTCCCAAAATCGTGGGCCTTATTGGTCAGGCAGTCGTAATCTTTCTCTGTACTACGAAAATAATGCTACTGGCCAATTCTCTAATCATGCCAGGCACCGAACTAAGACGTCAGAATGACTCTCCCCACTCTTCCAGAGTGCCCTGTTATAACTACCACATATAAATGACAAATAGTATAGAGACAGGAGCATTGGCTCAGCCAGAAAGGAGGAGGTAGAGTTTGCAACTGAGTAGACCATTCCAAAGTTCATTTCTGAAAAGCAAAGGGAGCTGTCTCTTCCTCCGTGACCTCCAGAGATTGTACGATATTTCTCAAGTCATCAAATCTCCTAAATGTTAACCTTCGGGATAATTCAGAAGTGGAGAGGGGAATGCAGAGGGAATCCCATAATATGAGACATCAGAAACCTATGACTCAAGTCCAGACGTGAGCATTCACCACTTACCGGCTCTAGGATCTTGTGCAAGTTGCAAGTTTCAGTATCTTCAGCTTTAGTTCCCTCAGCTGCAGCATGGGCCCACATCTCACTCACTCCAGATGAAAAACTTTGTCAGCAAATATGAAAGCTTGTGATGGTTTACTCTGAGTTGAGAGGTAGGAAGTGAGGCTCAAGAGCCTAGATTGGTTGGTGAGGGCCACATAGCTCAAGCTGAGGGACCAAGTATTTTGATTCACACTTATAAACCTTCCCTCAACGAGATGTCAATGCTAAATACTTTGATTATTTACTCTTAATAATTGATCCCTGTACCAAGTACTATAGTTACCAAATAAACACTAAGTTCTGTCACTATGAATGTATTTTGTCAGAAGTGCTCTGCAGAAGAAATTAGATGAGAAATACAAAAATAGTTTTCTCCTCAAAAATAACATACAATAATAATAATAGTAATGATAATAATAATAATAATGCCAGGCAATGTTAGAAGATTGTCTTAGGATTAAATTCATGTTTAATGACTCCTGACACACCACTTACATCACTGCCAGCACTCTTTGGCCATGATGTCATCAAATAGAAAATAACATCCCTTCTGTGCAGTCACCTGCCATATCATCCAATGTTTGCTACTCTAGGCAAACATTGCACACACCAAGTATCTCTCTCCTACTCAATCAATATGGGTTAAAATGTGACTGAAACACCTTTACCAGTGTTGTCACTATGGTCCTGTGACAAAACTCACCACTGTGGTCCTTTGCCCAAAATTCATCCCTCTGTCACTAGCTGAATGCTTGGGCCAAAGGCCTTTGTGGGGGGAACAGAATGCATCATTCTATAAAGACACTCACTCCAGCAGATTCCTTTTGTTTAGCTGAAACTGGTTTAGATAAACAGCATGATTAGGTACTGGAACGTATAGGAAAGAGTAGGCAGGTTAACAGGAATTCATGGTGAATTCTGGGCTGGGATAGCTGTCATTATCATGGGTTGGCCATGCCACAGCAGAGCTACACGTTACCCATTACCCCTTTATAAGCTCCTGAAGCCTCTTCATGAGGTTTCCTATTGACTTGCATATTGTGATCTCTGACTCCTGGTGTGGAGCCCCAGACTGCAGACCATGGCTGTATTGTAGCCTGGCAACCTGACTCTCAGCTGGTCAATGCTGCACCGGCCCCCCAAGGGACCAGTTACACAGGGGTCAGAATCAATGAGCCCTTCTCAATCTATAGAAGGAAACCGGTCCCCTGTGTTCCAGGGGCTTACACAAAGCACAGGCATGGGGCCTTTCACGTCAGAAGGGCCCCACAGCTAAAAGCAATGACAGCTCCTCGCTACAAGCTGAGAACTGTTCTCACTTGTTTTCTTTTTTAATTTGTCGACCTATGCTGTCACTCTGCTTCTTGAAAGGACATAAGAAGTCTGAGCCCAGGGAGCTTCCCACTCCTGGTGCTTGCCAGGAACTGAAAGGGCCAATTAGCAAGATCCCCTATGCTGCATCTCTGCTCCCCTCCTGCCTTGCTGGGGACTCATAAATTACCCATGCTGAGACAGACATGGAGACCCTGGGCACCTGCTCCCAGCTCTTCAGACACCACAAACCGAACAGGCGCTTCCCTGGGAGAGGGCCTGCAGGACTCACAGCAAACTTGCCTCTGTGGGAAACCAGTGGTTAACTAGGTCATAGAGAGCTAATGGGAACTCTAAAGGGAGTGTGTCTGTAAGGGACTAGCTTTCTGTAGAAAAGAGTTTCTTCTTTATTCAAAGAGGAAGGATTGGGAGAAGCTAGAAAAAAGACTACAGGTTAATTAGGAGAAGAAAGGGAAGACTTGGGGAATGAAGGAGAGGGATCCTGCAGGAGGGACAGAGGGAGGGAGAAGATTGTCAGGACAGACAGGAAGGGGAGAGGAGGGAGAGGAAGGAAGAAGCCAGGGAGTTTCAAAGGAAGGAGAGGAGTACAGGAAAGAAGGAAACAACAATCTGGAAGGGAGGAAAGGAGGGTAAGAGGAAGAGAGTCAGGACAGGAGAGGGGGCAGGAGAGGAGAGGGGGCAGGAGGGAAAGAACAAAGGGGACCTGAATTTGAAGTGCAATAGGCACCTCACCGTAAACCCATATGTTTGGGGGACTTGACATATTGCCATTTGATATTTGTATTAACAAGAATTTAGATGTGGGGATGGGAGATATGTGTCAGCTGTTAAAAGCATGTTCTTCTCTTGCAGGGAGCCCCAGTTTAGTTCCCAGAACCATGTCAGATGGCTCACAACTACAGGTGACTCCAGCTTGAGAGGATCTAATGCCCTCTCTCAGCCCCTGCAGGTCCTTGGTCTCTCTCTCTCTCTCTCTCTCTCTCTCACACACACACACACACACACACACACACACACACACACACATGAATAAAAATAAAACAAACTTTAAAAAACTAGGTGTGTAATTTTATAATAATTCATGTTATAACCCCTGGTATTTGGTATGGACATAAAATTGGACAAAGGTTTTCTTACTTAGAACCCAGTTTTGTTTTGTTTTGTTTTTTTATTTCCAAATTGGTGTATTGGTTTAAGTTCTTCATCCATGGAACAAGCAGAGCACATTGTCCTCCCAGTTTCCTTTGTGGACTGACTAACCAACCATCTGATTCCTGCCCAGCCTCTCCCACCCTGCTTCCTGCTTGTGTTCTGTCCTGGAGATCATGCCTTCTTCCCTGTGGCTCAGTCCTGATCACAAGTATTCTGCACTTCTCCATGTCAGTCTTCTCTATGTGAGCCATGTGTATGAAGTCCACACCTGTAAGGCCAGCACCCAGGGGGCCATCCCATCTTGAGTGCTGTGCTTATACTCCCATTCACCCAGGTGGGACTCCTGTCTGCACTAACTGGTTCTCCCACTGTGGACATGCCATAGCGCCTGTGGATGCCACACGCTGCTGCCAGGACCTCCTCCTCATGAAGGTCTTCCCTTTCTTCTCCTAATTAAACCAGAGAAAGCTAACAGTGCACACGGGGCAATGCTGCATCACTCAGCCTGTTACAGCCTTACCCAGATTGCCTACTCTCCTGGTCCCCAATGTTCCCCTTCAGTCACTGTGGACAAATGCTGCTCTTCTCTCTCAGGCTCTGCCAACCTCCAGCAATGCTTCCCCTATCTTTTATCCCTACGACTCCAGGCACCACCAAAACACAATGACCTTCAAGTAAGTTTGATATAATCCTCATCTCAAATCAAACCTTCCCAACATACCATTTCGAAATTTTTGTTGTAAGCATTCTAAAGAGATGCTCTGACAAATCCGAAATTGCTATTCATGTGTTATTAGTGAGAACTTAGGATATGGCTTATCCAAATTTACAAGTATTGACAGTTACAATATTTTGGGCCAATGGGATGGATCAATGGATAAAGGCACATGCTACCAAGTCTGACAACCTGAGTTTGATCCCCAAGACCCATTGGTGGAAGGAGAGAAACAGATCCTAGAAGTAGCTTTTGACCTCTACTCATATGCATTTACACACAAAAGACAAATAAGTGAAAATGAAATAAAATTTTAAAATAATACTTTTTGATTGATTACATGTTAAGATGATAATATCTTGGATAGTATTTTGAGTATAGCTGAGTAAATAAAATGCATTAATAGAATAAATATCAGGTTTTTTTAAGACCATTGTAATGTGGCTACTGAAAGTTTAAAATTAATTTTGTGCTTATATTTCTGGACAGACTGCTGTAGAATACTGGGCATTCTGTACTGAATTTTCTCACTGTTGAAGATCACCTGGTCCACCCAGTAGACTAGGAGGCTTGGAGAGAAAGAGCCATTCTGCTTCACAGACAGCCACTGAGAGTCCACTGCTGTTCACAGAAGAGAAGTTCAGTGTGGTGTGGAGAACTTTGTGCTCCTTAAACATTTCTGTCTTTTCTAACTTGGTTGCTACTCATGACTTCTCCTTTGTTGGTTACATTCTATTGGAATTTTGGAACTTCTTTATTTATGATTTCTTTATATATTCTGGATTGATATTTTCCTTGTAAATGTTTTATTTCCATATTTATGGACTCTGTTTTCAATCCCATGTGATAAAAAGAGTTTATGTAACCAAAAGTGTAAGTTTAATGCAATTTAATGTATTAAATGATTCCCTTAGAGTTTGTGAGTATTTTTAACTATTTTTAAAATTATCTCTTGCTCTAAACCACAAGAATATCTTTCAAACTGAGCCAACTTTTTGAGTTGGTAAGAGAAACAAAGAGATTCTTTTCTTTGTTTGTCTTGCAATAGCGTCTTCATAATATAAAATTTTAATGACATATTTATAGTGGATTACAGTAGATTTTACCAAGACTGAGACTACTGTGAGGCCAATGTAGAACTATTTGGGTATCTCTTCCAGAAAAGCAAAAGTGTCAGAGGCTCACCTTCTCTTCCACAGATCAGGGTTAACTTCTCCAGGATCAATCAAATGCTGGCTAAATTTTTACAAAGCCAGATTTGCCCAATATACATTTTATTGTTTCTACCTGTCTGTCCTTCTGGCAATGCAGGGAACATCCTTGAACCCTTCTTATGTAACTTTAAGAGTCCTAATCGCTATTACTAATGTTACTCAATGATGTTCTCACTACTAATAAGAACTTTGAGATAACTCAGGTGAGGGCAAGAAAAGAGGAAACAGCTTACCACATATAATCATGATCTTATATGGAGGCATGACAGAAAGCTGGGCATGGCACTGGTAAAATGGGTATGTTTTCTATGTGGCGGATACACAAGCAAACAGCTAGACTATCGCGTTTTCTTGTAGTTTGTCAAAAGTCAATAAAGGACATTTTTTAAAAGTTGGAAAAATTCACATTTAATTTTAGAGAAAATTTATGGATAAATATAAAAACAAATACAAATTAGATAAGTACATAAATACCTCTAAAAATTTAATATTTTATTTTTTATATCACTGTAT
>NW_008337322.1:632020-657152 GCF_000622305.1 Nannospalax galili | reverse complement strand
TTTTCACATAGAAAATGTTCTTTGAAAATTAAAAGTTTTTCCTTTCTATGAATGTACCAGCTCTCTTTTGATCAAGTTTTAGTTGATTTTCCAATTAGTGATTTTGTTACGGTAAATGCCATAAAAGCATACAGAAACTTCAAATAAATTTTTATTGAATTACGGGCTTTCTGTAGAACAATTTCCATAAGTGAAATTATTAGGTTAAAATGAATATATATTTAGAAAACTTTGACACACACCAGTTGAGACAAATACACAGACTTACATTTTAGTAGAAAAAAAGCACTTTGTTTCTTCAGTGATTCTTATGTTCAGAATGATGGACTAACATGTTTTCCTCTTGATCACAGGCAAGGGCTTGTAGATTGCATCTTATGTTGCTCTATGGATTTTTAATCACTTGCTCTGTTTCTCAAAATTAGTGAAAGCTAGTATGAAGGAACAATAAGGGAAACAAGACTCAAAGAGAAGAAGAAAAAGAGCAAGTGTCCTTGGGAAGGATCAGAAGCCAAATAGGAAACAAATCCTTTCGTAATGAGACTTCCTCTAAAAGGGCTGTCACAAGGCTAGGAAGAAGCATGGAACCGAGACCTGTGTGGTAGCAAGGGCTTGCTTGGAGGTTTTCAGGGACTCTGGGGTTAGGCCAGAGCTTTTCTTTCATAGGAGTGAAGAAAAAGGCTAAATCAACTGGGTGCAAAGAATCTGAAGAAAGATGGTGGAGTGCTGGCACAGCAGAAAAGAAGGTGCTCTGCTGTGAGCCTGGCCTACACTTGAGACTGAACCCTGGGCAGAGCTGTGCTAGCAGTGGCCTAAAGCTCAGAAACAATGGAGGATGAAAGACAAACATAAGTTTGTCTAGCAGATATTTTTTTCCAAATTGTTTTGGGGACAAAACAGTTGTCCTAACCACTTATAAGGCAAAGAGTGGGTGCTTGGAGGGCCTGTCTCTGTTTTTGTAAAAGTAGGTAAACAGGGGACACATCTGAGAGTTATGTTTCAAATAGCAGAAGGTGATTCTAGCAGCAGGCTGTTTGCAGACTACAAATGGATAAGAATATAGTTTATTTGCTTTTATATAGAACAGGATTCATGCAAAACTTGCCATTGTGAGGAAAGAGGCTTTTCTTAAAATGATCAGATAATGGTTGAAAAAGGGAGTTATAGAATGCTTCCCTAAGAGAACAGACCAGGAGAATGGATGCCAACTGCCAGCAACCCTATGTAAGGGAGAGCTTATGGGAGACAGCAGTAATCTCTTCAAAGAGGGCAGTTAGTCATTTCTGTTCAATAGCGTAGCTGGTGTAAAATATGCCTCCCATCTTGTCGCCCACATCCAACAGCTGCCCCAGCACAAGTGATCGTGCGTATAGTTGCCTTTGCCACAAGATTTTGCTCATTCTTTCTAAATCCTTAGACTTCCAAGAGAGATTAAATCTTCATAGAACAGACACATGCATGAGTAAACATGCAAAGAAATGCAGCATATGGTCAAAAACAAATGAATAATAAGGCAGCATGGGAGAAAGCAACAAAGACACATACTTCAGATGGAAGAGTCAGGGAGGGGTTCTTCCTGGTCTTAGGGACAAGCAAATGTGAGCCAGGTGAAGATCAGCCTTCCAGGCACCTGGCAGGAACAAAAGATCCTAGAAATGCAGGATCTAATCAGTATTTGACAGAAGAAAACATGTTGAAGAACTCTAGGCAGGTGGGATGGCTAGAACCACAGATTTTAAGTGATAAGAACTGCCATGTATCTTTACTAAGAAAGAACTGCCAGGTAGGATGTCATCTTCCAGTGATGTGTCTAGCTGCTCTCTGGGGGACAGATTGACAAAGGAAGAGAAAAACATGAAAGTTCAGGGTAGAGGGGCCAGTGGCTTCAATAACTATTACATCCTCAGCCTGTACTGCACTATTTAAATTGTTATGTCTTTGTAGGAGATCTATACTTCCTGTATAATCTTTTTCAGAGATATCTTGAACATTTCCAGATGTTTACTCAAAAAAATTGTATATATTTTTTTCTCTTTTCAGTTTTCTGAAGCTGAATCCTCCCCTTAGACCTCACTGGTCTGGAACTCCTTGTATACCCCGGGGTAGCCTCCAACTCACAGTAACACATCTGCTTCACGTCCCAAACTGGGATTACAGGGGCAAGTTAATGTATCTTTCTGTTAAGATAAAATTTAATTACCTTGAAACAAGTCTGTCCCCAAAAGTCCATTAAGATTTTTAGCAATTTACATTTGAAAATTGCTTTACAGAGAGTCTATGTCTAATGTTGAAATGACTTGTTTCAATCAGCAGGAATAGAAACCTCCACTTGGTCAAAAAATTTCATTTTATTCATTTATTTAAATTTATTGTGCATGTTTGTGTGTGTGTGTGTGTGTGTGTGTGTGTGTGTGTGTGTGTGCGTGTGTCATGGTATATGTGGGAGGCCAGGGAACAACTTGGGGGAATTGTTCTCTTTTCCAACCATGTGGATCCTGAGAGCTGAACTCAAGTCATCAGCCTTGGCAGCACCTCTGTCTACTAAGTTTTATCACTGGCCCACATTTACTTAAAAATCATCATGGCATTCTATGAGGTTTCATAATTTCTCATGCAGGTAATGAAATAATTTATTCATTCACATTTAATTCCAGGCAGTTTATATTTTATGCAAGTTTTTCTTTTCACAAATTATATCTATTATTCTTTTAATATTTTATTTATCATTTTTATTTTACATGTGTGAATGTTTTTCCTGCATGTATGTAACTACACTCATATGGTGCAATTCCCACAGAAGTCAAAGAGGGTGTCAGGTCCCCTGGAATGGGAGTTATGAATGGTTGTTAGCTGCCCTGCAGGTGCTGGGTGCCAAATTGAGGTTCCCAGGAAGAGCAGCCAGTGCTCTTACCTGTTGAGCCACCTTTCCAGTCCTTATAATCTTACTGCATTCTTATTTGAAAGGCTCTTTTTAACAGTGTCAGGATTGTTCATTAACATACCACCTTGAATCTTAGTTTGAAACGAATAGCATATTAATATTTAGTAAACTTTAAATTTTATTAGACATTTTTCTAATATTAAATTTAGGTTATTATAATTTATTTCAGTGTTTAAGGGTAAATACCTTTGAATGAAATCATCTTAGAGAGAATTTTCATCTTGTAATATCACAGAAAGTTATCTTTCTGTGGAAGTTAGAAATAGCTCACTCAATGAAATATTCAGATTGAGTAGCTCTTCATTATTTGAATAGCTTTGTTTAATTTACTTTGTATGTTTCAACTACTAAGATCTCCTCCTCGCCTTACAGTTTACTACTAAGATCTCCTCCTCGCCTTACAGTTTACTACTAAGATCTCTTCCTCACCTTACAGTTTACTTTATAAATATATTCTTGTCAAAACTGTTTTCCTAACTATATTTATCCACTAAATCAGATAAATTTATTATTAACTTTATTGGCTAAAAGACCATTTTTCCTTTGCTTGTATCACCTTTATGATTAACGCTTGCTGTGATCCTTTTGACGCTTCTGATTCTTCTGTCTTCTGCTAAATAAGTATTTTATCTATTACTCCCTGTCTTCTCCCAATATTCCCCATAATTTGAAAGTGAAAAATTAACTCCACGGTCATATCCCTTTTTATTTTTTAAGACACAGATTTTTGCTATTATTGCTTTGTTTAGTGCATATTGATTATTAAAATTTATTTGATAATACAGATGAAGAAATTTACCAAAGATACTTTTCAACAATTATGAACAAAGACTTTCCCCTTCAGATACTGAGTGACAGCAAAAATTCTGTAACTTGAGCATAGGGTTCTAACTAGAAAACTTGTCTGACTGTTTGGAAAGAGGAGTAAATTAAAAAATTGCCTCAGCTATTCAAGAAAATTCAGTAGATGGATAGTTATTTCTACTATAAAGAGAAATAATGGATTATTCAATAAATGATTCTGAGGAAGATAATTATCCATTTAGAAAAAAATGAAGTTTAATTTAGGCAGTAACTAAGCAGCACAAATCCTAATGGGAAAACACAAAATAATGGAGATCAGTCCAGGGAACTTCAACAAAGTAAAATCGTGTTGTCCAGGGTTGTGGTGGTCAGGAATTGCAATAAAGTGGTCAAAACCTTTCCTCCCCTCCCCTCCCTTTCTCCATCCCCTTCCCTTCCTTTCCTTCCTTCCTCCCTCCCTCCTTCCTTCCTCCCTTCCTTCCCTCCCTCCCTCCTTCTTTCCATCCTTCTTTCTTTTCTTTCTATCAAGTCTTAACATGTAGCCCAGGCTGGCCTTGAATTTGCAGTCATCTCGCCTCTGTTTCCTGAGTGCTGGCTGTGCAGATATGAGCCACCATATCCAGTTCTTCAAATTAGGATACTTATCAGGAGAGTCTTTATAAAATGTAGAAAAGTCCACCAGCTCCTGAGAAGAGACACCTCTCATCCCCATTCCTGGGATCTGTCCCCTTATTCCAGCAAAGCAAAGTGCAGTATGCAAAGCATCATGACCATTATTCACAGCACGTAATTGCCCGTCCGTGTAAATTGCAGTTGACTTCATCGATTCAAGCATCTCAGAACAATAAAGACAGCAGCCCTCCCTTTGGTACAGCATTACCTTTGGCAACCAGGAGGGTATGAGACTGCAGTATCACCCTGTGCAAGTGACCTGTTCAATGCTATACGGTGGTAAATAATTAATCATTAATGGTCATATTTTGATGGCCAGCTTCACATTCTAGAGTGTCTATTTCAGCTCTGTTAAATCCATCTTACATCACTTCAGCAAGCATCCTCCCATGTTACCATCCCCCTATCTTTGTTCATGAATTTCACTAGCAACAGACTACTCATCTTTTCCTCCTCCACTTGACAAGTTCCTCCAAACTCCTCTCAGTTCTGACTCTGTTTTGAAGCATCTTAATTCATCTTCCTTTCATCCTATATGTTACAGCACCAACAGATTTTACTATGCTGTTTCAACACCTAATTCTACTGTTCAACATGGTTCTCTTTCAAAAACTGTTGAGTCCCACCAATGGACAAGCAGTACACAAGTTGGCATTTTCTCCAGAAGAAACCCATGGCATGTACTTATAAATGAATAGTAGGAGAGTTAGCTGATCACATAATTGGAAATAATGGATCCTCAGGAAGGTTTTAGCAGACTGTGTGGTGCAGACAAATACCACCATCCCGAGAAGGCTTTTTGTCTGTCTTACTAGCACACCAAAGTCCAAGTCCTGGGGTGATGCCTGGCTACTTTTGAATGCCACAAAACCACTGTTTGTCCCTTCCTCCTCCCTGACTGCACTCGGTCATCTGAAGGGACATACCTTCCCTACAAGTATCATCACAGTGAGCAAAAGGAACTTATAGGAATGTGGATTTCAGACCAGCTGGGACTACGGGGAGACTCTGTGTCAAAACAAAACAAACAACAAAATAACAACAACAACAACAAAAAGCCAACAGCAACAGCAACAAGAAAGAGACAAATACTGCCTGGTTCCACTTATACAAACTACCTAAAATAGGCTACAACAGGCAAATGTACCTGAACAAAAATAGTCAAAAATGTTTTCAGGGCCTGAAGAGAAGACTCAGTGGTTAAGAGCTCCAGCTGCTCTTGCAGAGGACCTGGGTTCAGCTCCCAGAACTCACATGATAGCTAAAAATCATCCTTAACTCCATTTCCTGGGGACCTGAGGCTCTCTTTTGTCCTCTGTGGGCATTGCACACATGGGTACATTTACATACATACAAGCAAAATCTCATACACATAAAATAAAATAAATAAGTAAAAATTTTAAAAATGTCTCTAGAGCTGGATGTGGTGGCACACGTCTTTAATCCCAGCAGGTGGGAGGCAGAGGCAGGCAGATCTCTGTGTGATCAAGGCCAGCCCAGTCTACATAGGGAGTTCAAGGCCAACTGGGGCTACAGGGAAACTCTCTCTCTCTCTCTCTCTCTCTCTCTCTCTCCCAAACAAAAACAAACAATCAAAAACAAACAAACAAAAAACACCAAGTGGGGCTGGAGCACAGGCTACCCTTTCAGAGGTCCTGGGGTTCAATTCCCAACATCCACATGTCAGCTAACAACTACCTCTACCTCCAATTCCAGGGCATCTGACTTCTGACCCTTGTAAGCACTGCATGATGTAGGTGCATTTCCAAACATGCACTTACAAAACAGATAAATATTCATATACATAAAATAAAAACAACGAAAGATTCTTCGATGAGTGGTGACTGCTTTGCTTGTCTGTAAATTTAAGGATCCATATTTAGCACATAGTAAAAAATTACATTTGTCTAGGGAAGTGACAGCCTTTGGGTTTTCTCTAAGATCTATGATCTCTCCAGCCATGTTTTTGACTATGTTTACAGTAACACACATGAGTTCCCTCCCACTGTGTGGGCTTTATGTCCAATTAGGTAGCTGTTGATCACCTGCAGTAATCTCCATCTTTTTCAATAGATGGAGACTTTTACAGAGTTCCACAACTGTTTACACACAGAGATTAGTGTCTGTGAAATGCCCAACCCTAAGTGACACAACTACAATGAAACCTGTACCCCTAAGGCTCACAGGATATAGTGGAACAAGAGGTAGAGAGAATACTAATGTATCTCTCAACTCCCATCAACAAAGATCTCTCATGCAACAGAGGGCAATGTACCCAGGACTCAGGGACCATTGCAGAAGAGGGGGTGGAAAGATTGCAAGAGCCAGGGAAGAGGGTACATGATATAAAAATAGAGTCTTACAGGCTTCTAGAACCTTGCTCATATGAACCTACAGCAACAGTGACAGCATGCACAAGATCCATGCAAACTCAAGCAGACAAAAGTCCAGTGTAGAACTGTGGACATGGGCAGCAGGCCCCTATCTTAGTCAAAGAACTATTGAGCAATTGAATACTACTGCATGAAGGAGAGGTGGTCTTCTTTAAGGGAGTGAATCTATATAGGCTGACTAGACCCCATTGGATAAATTTGCACCCAGGGACATTGGGGGACACCAACTTGACTCAACAGGCCTTAGCATAAATGACAATGAATGAAATCCAATGGGGGGGTGCTGTGGGAGGGTGTAGATTGGGAATAGGGTATAAAGATGTTTAAGATGCTGTGTATGAAATACACAAAAATTCAATAAAAGTATTAAAAATAAAAATAATACATAAAATATATTTTAAAACAAACAAAATTTTCTATGATTATAGGAACTGAGGAGTAGGCATTTACCAATGGGTATTAAGCTTTTGTTTGAGATAGTTAAAAAGTTTTGGAAAAGGACAATAGCAATGATTACATGCCATTAAAAACGGATTAGATGCAACTGAATTTAAGTACCCATGAAATGGTGAAAATGGTTAATTTCATGTATTTCAAACACAACCCCAAATACTCATCGTTAAAGGCTCTGCAGTGCTCTCCATTTGCATGTTCCTATGTGGTTATCTTTAGCGTTTGTTGCCCTCGGGATCACAGGACGCTTCTGCGGCAGACGACCTCGATGTCTGTGTCTTCTTACTTCCCAGGCAGGACAGTGTTGTTCTCTGGTCTCCATCCATTCCGCTTCATTTCTGTGACCACCTGAGATCTCCGTCTCAGCACTGCTAACTTCTCCGAACTCCTCTGTGCCACTGTTCCTTGCTCCTCTTCTGATGCCCAGTTTTAAGGATGCCTCCCTCCCTCAGACACATGAAAATCAGAATGATTGTATCAGAGACATGAAAAATGACCGTGTTACAAATTAAATGAGATTTTATGGTATTGTTACCTCAAAAAGTGCAGTTGCTACCTAATACAATCAGTATTTCATAATTTCACTGCACTTACTAATCTTAATCCTTTCTTACTGTTGGTAAACTTTATTTAATCTCTGTTTATTTTTTAAGTCAATTTTTATTCCAAATAAATATCAGGCAATTGCTCAATGATTGCATAATTAACAGTCAGATGGGTCTTCCATGACTCATCCAGATGAGTGTGTTCTGATGACATGGCCTGATACCGTGGCCAAGTTTGCATTACTCATCTCTCTCTTTAAGGGAAACACCAAGCATCGTTCTCAGGGGTCCACATCTCTCCTGCACAAGCAGGAGCTAAGGTGGTTGTGCTTAGGTACAACAGAAATAAATCTTCAGTAGACTCCCACATTTCCACTCATTCCCTGGGAAAAAAATGAAGTCAATTGTTCTCTTATTAAAACCACTGAACTTATTTTATTTGCCATTGCTAAATATCATGTTAAATCTTACAGCAGGAGCACAACTGATTATAAAATGAAATTCGCTATATAAACTAATTTGACTTTAGCTAACTAGCTATTTATCCATAGTGTTAATTTTGAAATTCCATTAACTTAATATGACTCCAAGGAGTAACTATGAAGACAATGTATGTTGACAGTAAAAACGTAAAAGAGCTCATTTCAATAAATAATTTGTGTGTGTGTGTGTGTGTGTGTGTGTGTGTGTGTGTAAGGAGACATTATCATCAGCCTCACATATATAATGGGAGAAAGAGTATAAAAGAGGAAGAAAGGGAAAGATTTCAATTAAGAAAAAGTAACAGTTCTAACAAATTAAACAATAACAACTTGACACAGCAAGTTTGTGTCATTAGCAAATAGAACTGCCCCCAAGCCTCTGAAGACTCTGGTGGAGGCAGAGCAGCCTGGACAGGAGAGATCACCCTTTCTAATTACTTTGGAGTTCCAGCAAAAGAAGCCGCAAGAGAATAAAGACAGAGAGAAGGCTGTGTGACACCTAGATGCATCTTAAATGGTGGGTAGAAAAGAGCAAGCAAACCCACAGCTCAGTGGGACCCAGTGGGGCTGGAGGAACTTAGACCACTGGGCTGTTGGGGGACATGAACCCACGCTGAACAGTGTAGCTGTGACTCATGCCATCCAATTGGCTGCTGCCCCATTTTGTTGGCTCTGAGTGCAACAGACTTACTCGCACAACAGGCATCTGAGGGAGACAGACCAGATACAGTACAGGGATGTTTGGAGGGAGAGAGACCAGAGGACAGAAGGACAGGAGAGACAATATTACTAAGGGTGTTATGCTATAACACCGGAGCTGTCATCTCAGACCCCAATAACAGGCACTCCATAAACCAACTGTAGGCATAGTGGTCAAACTTCAAAATGCAAGAACTCCATGAACCAACTGCGTAGTTGGAACCAACCAGCACAGACTTCTAAGAACTGTTCATAGCGTCACTCTCCTCCATGTGGGCCTCACTACTTGACATGAAAAAACTGAGGCACAGCAAGTATTCTGTGTGACAGAACACTCTAGAAGTATGGAGTTTAAGCTTGAACTTTACTCAGAGTTTCAGCACGTTTCCACTTTAGTTACCACACACACAATTACCATCAAAGTTCAGCAAGTAACAGAAAAAAACGTAAACTATTCCTAAAGAGAAAAAAAAAAAAATGTTACCAGCAATCAAAACTGAGAGGGGTGTCAAAATTAACAAATAGCACCTGCAGAAAATGAATAAATTAGGTGCTTATAATGCTTTATTATTTTAAATTATGGCACTACCAACAGAGCACAGAAGGTGGCTTTTTTCCCTACTTATTGTATCTTTAAAAATATGAATTCTATCTTGACTGACTCTTTAAATAAGATTAATTCATACCATTTCCCATTTAATTGCTTTATCTGTTTTGGTCCATTAGATTCTATTCGAGAATATAGCTTTTATGATAAATTAAATTCTATGATCTTATTTTGACATCTAAGTTAATTTTTAAATCTGGGAAAAGTTCTGCAGTATGCAATTTGCTTCTTTCAGAGTGCTGTGAAAATGAGACTTGTATCATTGAGGGTTTTCTGTGAAACAGGTGTCTTACAGACCACATGAATGAGCTTTTCTTGGGTTTTCTTAGGCCTTGCCCACACAGGTGAAAGACCTCTTCGAGTGATCTCTAAATGCCAGCTTTGTCCTAGGTTGTCAGGAAGTTTCTAGGCAGGAAGTTACCCAGTGGGGTGGAGTTGGTTCTCTTCACAAGTCTTGAGTGGCCTTTTGGGATTTCCATAGATGATGTTCCCTTGGATTTGATTTGGGTCTGGCCATAAAATCAGGACTACTCTAAGAATTTCTTGCAGGATAAAGGATACCGAACAGGAATTAGGGGTTGCACAGCCACGGGAGGAGCCAAGAGAGTAAACGGGGAGCGTCACAGAGGTGGCTGAGGATTTGTGTCATTCTTCATGTTCCCAGGATGCTGCCTCACCACACCTTTGAATTCTAAGTCATAAAATCAACCCATGCTGTTATAAAGTTCAAAGTTTTAGATTAGGCATCATTCTTCAAAGAAATGTCAGGGTTACCCAAAATTTTGTACCTAAAGTCCATGGGCTGATTGCTGAATTCAGTTTTGTTTTTTTTTTTTTTTGACAAGGTTTCCCTGTAGCCCCAGCTGGCCTGGAACTCAGTATGTAGACCAGGTTGGCCTTGAACTCACGGAGATCGACCTTCTTCTGCCTCCCGAGTACTGAGTTCCGGGATTAAAGGTGTGTGCCACCACACCTAACACGAATCCAGTATTTAGATGTCTGACTGAAGTAAAGGAGAGGGCTCATGGGATCAGAGGGCGTCCGACATGGCTACCGATTCCTAGCTGTGGTACAGAGGCTCGCGGAATGCTGACATCTGCTCCTCACCCTCAGAGTGCAGCGTTACTGGGGTTCCCTCTCTCCTCCTCCCACCTCATGCCTTTGCCGACCTTCATCTCCTCTGCGGGCCCCTTGCACTGTCACTCTGCTGGTTTCTAATGCCTTAGAATCAGCCAAGTTTCCTTATACTGCAGGACACCTGGAGTTCCTTCTGTCAGCAATGTTCACCTCCAGATAACAGCAATATGCCATATTCTTCCCCCCTTCTATCTCTTCTTCCCTCTTTTCCTTCCTTCTTCTCTCCCTTCTTCCATCCCTCCCTCTTTTTCTGTTTTTCTCTTTACCACCAGGAGCCAGCTTATATATACTAGTGACTCTATTCAATACATTTTATTTCTAAATGATTGCTTAACATTCACAATACAAACTTTGTAAGTATTTGAGGAGTGAAAGAATGAAAGAACAACACTGAATGTCAATTTACATAATGTTCAACTTGAAAGAGTAAGGAATTACTTCTAAGCTGCAGGTAGAATCCTTGTTCCTTGCTATTCATGTTTCCATGTTGCTGGGAACTAGCAATGAGCGGACAGATGGCATGTAAAGCCATTCTGCTAGGTCAAGAGAGCTCAGAAGAGATCCCAAAGTCATGACCTAACCATACAATCTAAACTGCTAGAAAGAAACAAAATAACAAACACAGCAGGAAACAAAACAAAGACTGGAATGGAGACAAATGAGTTAGAATGTAAAAGCTTAACTCCCCTAAGCTAAACACATGGACATGCTTGACAGACAATAACTAAACAAATTAAGAACAAAACAAAGACTAAAACTGAACTACAAGGAGGAGCTGCTGTCAATGCCCCAGAAGTAGCCAGGCCAGATAGGGAGCACATGAATAACTTACGTTGCATAACCCAGATGGGACCACGGAAGCTCTGGAAATGCCAAGCCATGTAAAGCGAAATCGTGAAGAGACAGAAAACATGTATAGACCTATGTGGTGGTCACTTTTAATGTCAACTCGACACAACCTAGAATCCCCTGGGAAGAGCCTCTCAAGGAGGGACTGTCTACATTGGGTTGAGCTGTGGACATGACTATGGGGGATTCTCTTCTGTGGATTGATCTTTGCAGACCCAGCCCAGTGGGGGCAGCATCATCCCTAGGCTTGGGGTCCTGAACTATTTGCCAGCGGAGAGATCCAGTCAAGCATAACCAAACCAGCAAATGAGCATGCATGCTTCCATCTCTTTCCACCCTTGATAACTGACATGACTAGCAGTTTTAGGTTCCTGAGTCCTGATGTCCCCATATTGATAGACTATGACTTTAAATTATGTGCAGAAAATAAATCTTTTCCCTCCTAAATTGATTTTTGTCAGAATACTTTACCACAGCAACAGAAATTAAACTAAAACAGATCTATAATTAGTAAAATAATGGAGTCAGTAATCAAATATCTAACAAGCCTTGGAGCTGATGGATTCACTGAGCAATTCGACTGAACATTTAAGCAAAAACAAACACATGCACTTCTCTAACTTCCCTCGTCTTAATGACAGAGGCACACTAACAGACTTTATGATGTAAATACTTCCCTGAGTTCAAATTTAGACAAAGAGACTATAAAAAGGAAAGTCAGAGAACAATATGTATTATGAACATTGATACAACGTGATCTAACAAAATACTGGCAAGTCAAATTAAGCAGCATACTTAAAGGATTATACTCCATGACCAAGTGCAATTTGTTCTTGGAATTCAAAGATGATTCAATGTACACAAATCAACCAATGCATTATACCTCATTAATAGAATGAAAATAAAAGAATTAAACCTTCATACCAATTGATAATTAAGAGTATTTGATATGTCACCACCTTTCACAATTAAAAAATCACAAGAAATGAACTCAGCTTAAAATGAATTAGATATGAAAATTCATATAAGCATTCAAGGGCAAGTTTGCCAAGTTTCCTCCTAAAATCACAAATAATATCCAGTGGGAGCTTTACTATCTAATTCAACAGAGCTCTGGAATATGCCAGATGAGCTAGGGAGGGTAAGTAAATGAAGGGCATATAAATTGGAAAGAAATGTAGACAATTTCTTATATGTAGAAAATATTAATGATTACACACACAAAAAAACACATTAGATTTACTAAACAAATTCACTAAAAAACCCAATAAGAAAAAAATTAGTTTCATTTTATGTTTCAAAATTAAATAATTTGAAAAAGGATTTAATAAAATTTCAATTTATGATAAAATCAATAAGTTAAAATACTTAGGAGTTAAACAAGAAGGTGAAAGACTTACACAATGAAAAATACAAAACATTACTGAACGAAATAAAAGAGGATGTAAATATTGGGACACATCCAGTGTTCCTGTTTTGGACAACTTAATTTCATTAGCAAGTCAATAGTACCTAAAATGATCAATGAAATCTATATCAGAATTCCAATGACACTTTTAGCAGAAATACAACAACTGTCTTAAAATTCTCATGGAGTATCTGGGGGCTCTGAAGACTAGAGAAGAACACTTCCAAATTTCAAATCATAAAACAAAACTAAGTAGCCAAAACAGCATGGCATTAATTTAAAGACAGCAAACAAAAGAATAGATGAGAGAATGGAATGGAACAGGCATGCTGGAAATAAACTTTCACATGGTGAAATGATTTTTGACAGGAATGTCAAAATGTTACATAAATAAAGTCCTGGTTTTGTGTTTTAAGAAGCTCAGTAAAATTTAGATATGACAAAGAATGAAACTGAACCCTTAGCTAGTGTCCACAAAACTGAGTCAAGTACCAAAGACCGATTTGTACAACCTAAAACTGTAAAGCTCTTAGAAGATAACAGGAGGAAGAGCTTCATGCCCTTGGGTTTGGTGATGATGTCTTAATTACCAGAGTAAAGGCAAAAGCAGCAACAGAAGGGGAAGAGTAGACTTTGTAGAAGTGTGTGCCCTGTAAGATGCAAGAACTCAGGAATAGAAGCTGTTATCTGTAAGTCACAGCTCTGACAAGGAAGCAGAATGCGGATGATGACAAAGTCCTAGATCCCAACAAAAGCAACAATTTCTTTTAAAAGCAGTAAAGTAATTGAATAAACTTTTCTCCAACTATTACCCACGAATGGCCCGGAAGTGCATAAATGATGTTCAACATCACAGATAACTGAGAAAATGCAGATCACAGCTACAGAGGGGTACCACTGTGTGTGGAGAAGGGACACTGGGATAAACAAGGGCAGAAACGGAAAATAACAAGTGTTGACAAGAACCTGGGGTACTGCAAGCCCTTAGGCTCTGCTAGCTAAAATGTAAATGGTGTATCCCCCACGGAAAATGATGCGGGAGGCCCCACAAAATTGTAAAACATTATCATATGATCCAGAAGTTATCTTCTGAATGTATAAGCAAAGAATTGGACAAGGGAAATCTCAATATCAGGAAACCCAAACACAGACTAGCATCCTTCCAGGATCAACACACAAAATATCAGATAATCATGAAACAATATCATTCGGCCTTAAAAGGGGGAAGAAACCATGGCACATACGACAGCACGGAGAAAATGGAGACATTAAACCAAGTAAACAAGCCTCTCATCACGATGAATACCGTATGCACTTGCTGACAGGAGGTAAGCAAAGCAGTCAAATCACACAGACAGGAAGAGGAAAGGTCCTGACCAGGAGCTGAGGCTAGAGGACTGAATGTGGAGGTGTTGCTTCATGGGTGCAGGATGAGGGTCTAGAAGCAGACACTGGTGCTGAGTGTGCAAGCCTATGAATATACTATACCAGGCACCAAACTGTAAACTCGCATGGTTAAAATGGCAAACTTTATGTTGTGGACTTTGTCACAATTTACAAACAGGAAAAGAAGACATAAAAGAATCCTGTTTTCAACAGTGATGGCACTGGCTTATTTAGAAAAGTGTGCAGTAAGATATTGCTAAGGGTTGGAAACTTCGTCTTACCCTACTGGAAGGATAGCTTATATTCCCATTTGGCAGAAACTTTATCTGCAGAGCCCAAACTTAAAACTTGTGCAATTACCTTGACCTTACAAACAGCTTTTCAGAAACTCATCTTTTGAGTTAGTGAACATTTAATCTTAATCTAAAATATTAATTCATTTAAACTCTTGTCTGGGGTTATTATTCCCTGTTCATATCGATTCACTTAGCATGAGTGATTTATTTCTTTCTGGAAGAACTTAAGTAACTTGAAATGAGGAATAAAATATAATAACATTTCTTTGATACTTGGTCTTGGGCAGCCCAAATCAGCATACAGTGGGTTCAGAGACACGCCTTTGATTACTCTGTGAGCTGCAATAACAAGAATGGACAGTGTTCCATTACATTTGGAAAAAGGAGAGAAAGGCTACAAGCTTTCTCATCTGGGTCTGTAGCAAACAAAAGAGGGATTTAGGAATATGCAGAGCACTTCTGACCTGCTTAATGATAAGGCATGCCCATGTCATACGTGTTGTCCACATATCTGTGATGTTCAGTGCCCTGGAGAGTGATAGGCCACAGAAGCAAGAATCATGCTACAGGCTTCTTATCTGAGAAAGACTGGCCCAGCATGTGTTACAGGAAGTGATGACTTGTGCTGAGGAAGTAGGGCGTTGTCCTCCAGGCGGATGGAACAGCAAGTTGTGTTTGGCACCTTGGAGGTTTCATTGGTTTCAGACGTTAGAAACTCTGCGATAATGTTGGCTAAAGAAGCAGGAAGCCCACGTGGCCGGTACTTGCGTCATCCAACTAAGGGGGCCTACCTTCTTTCTCATTTTGGTCTAGTAAGGAAAATCCAGGAAAGATGTGATCCTAACAAACATGGCAGGTCCAAGTCTAAGCAAGTTAGTGATTGTAGGCGAGACAAGGCCACAGCCCTGCTCTCGTGATCCCGCCTTCACAGCAAGGGATGAAGCCTGTCTCCTTGCCACCCAGTGGAGAATCCTGTGGTTTTCCATGACAATTCAGTGGCCCTTTGTACATTAACAAGGGGGGAGGGATGCAAACACACTATAATTATACAAGATGGATGGGTAAGAATGATATAATCATTATAGTTTACAAGAGTGTACGTAGGAACTG
This sequence comes from Nannospalax galili, assembly GCF_000622305.1. NCBI lineage: Eukaryota > Metazoa > Chordata > Mammalia > Rodentia > Spalacidae > Nannospalax > Nannospalax galili. Next base: position 641,370 of record NW_008337322.1, on the reverse strand, counting down.
AGACTGGTTTTGAACTCTTGGTCACCTTATCACAGCCTCTTGGGTGCTGGGTCTGCACTGAGGACCACCATGTCCAGTGACCCATAACCGTGTCCTCAAGAAGCACACAGTCACTGGCATGGGATCACAGGACTTTGGAATAGATTCCAGGAGTGAAAATTCTATTATGTATCCTGATTTTTCAACAGAATGAAAATATGAACAGGTCAGTAAGATGCCTACTATTAAGGCTGGTTTTCTTTTACGAATTGAATAATTTATCTTGAAATTTATTTCATAAACTTTTCTATTAATTTTGCATGACTGGATATCAAATATGAGTTGTACAATTAAAATGCCCTGATTTCTCATTGTCTACTCCATGGCCCTGTCACTGTTCCCTTTAGCTCACCTTTTTCTGTTTCTTTAATACTTCAGTCTTTCTCTCCAGCCCTCACCCACATTGATGGCTTCTGTCCATTTTCTGTTGTTTCTTGATTTTCTGTGCCCATTTGACCTCACCCTGGTGGAGCCCAACAGTCACAGGAATGATGGCAGCTGAGTTGACTATATGAAGTTCTAGTGACAGGCAGTGTCAGGTGTATATAAAGCAGGAGGGATGCCTCCTGCTGGCAAAGTCATCCTTCTCTCTACACAGAGGAACAGATGCTAATTCAGTTTCCTTTTTAAGATGGAAGCTACTTTTAAACACTCACCTAGATCAATCTACTCCAAAGTGTTTAAGGCACAACTGAGTTGATAACTACAGACATGAGCAGGACCTTCACACTGCAGTATTTCATCAGTCACAGCCAAACACAGCCAGGTGATGTGTCTGTTAACAGGGCTGTGGGAGTCTCTATGATCAAGCAGCCTGGGAAGTAGGTTGGCCAGAGAACTTGGTTTCATAATACTCTGAGGAGGTTAAAGTTATGAAGATGTTAAATCTTCTTCTTGGCTTGAATTAACTTTTCTTTCCTTTTTCGTCCATCCCTATCTCCAAAGAAAGCAATAAGCCTGTCAAAAGAGGAATTAATTAAGCAAATCAATCAGTCAATTTTATTAAGGAATTACAAAACCCAAGTGGAGCATTCATTATTCAGATAATGGGACATTTCGGAGACTCTCCTTTCAATTATTGATAAGCTGCTATCTATCACCCAGACCATTGTAGTACTGATTGAGTTGTGAATGAAGCCAGGTCATGGAGTTAAAGCCTGTCCTGGCTGTGTGCTCTGTGGAAAGCAGAGCATCAGATCATCACAGCAGGCTGGGCTCTGTGTCTGTCTGGAAGGCTTCCAAGTGACCACAAGGAGATGGCAGGAGACACTGTAGACAACTTAGAGAGATGCTCCCTGTGTTGGCATCGTTCAACCGAGGGACTCTGAGACATGAAGACAGAGGCATCTTCTTGTCCATGTGAAGATTTCCTGTTGGTCTCATAAGTGACTCCTTAACAAGTCAGTGTTTGCAGCAAAGTCAATGGCTGTTCTATAGCTAAAGGAAAAATAGCTTTGAGAAACTAGATTGTTTTCCCCTTGTCACATCAGAGAGAGATGTGCTTCCTTCAACCTCAAAGCAATCTGTGTACCCTTAGCGTTAGTGTTTATGTCTGTACGTAAGAAGAGTTATACTAAGGATTGGCGTTATAACCTCTTTTCTACCCTCCTGATGTGCTCAGCAATTCAGATATATTCTCTCTCATCAAATACTGAGCACCTAGTAGATGTGGAGCCCTGACCATGGAAACTCTGGGATACCCACCAAGGAACTCTAATCAAACCATATGTTTGTAAAATACAATTAGAGAAATCACAGCCCACCAGAAGAGTGTTCATTGTAAGTGGACCCAAGAAGTATGGATGACTCCGAGGGCCACAGCTATAAGCAGAGCACACAGACCACATGTGCAAACCACGGAGAAAATGTCTAACACCCAAAGGGCCCACCAGAATTTAAAAACTGAAGTGAATATGTAGTTGGCACTAGAGCAAAGAGAAGATGGGCTGGCTCGCATCAGAGAGCTGAGGTATGTTTCTAGCACTTGATATCACTATGGATTGGATTTAGGATCACTGGCCACAGACAGATACACGTCTTAAGTACTGTGTGTTCAAGGCAAATCTTGAAACATTAAAGATGCTCTATCTTTGTACTGAGATAGTTCAGGAGTCAGTACCAGCTTATTGAAAGACTGGTAGGGAACTTTGCTAAACTATCTGCTATGAGTTATAACTCCCTCCTCCAAGCTCTCCTGGCACTTTGTGTGTGTGTGTGTGTGTGTGTGTGTGTGTGTGTGTGTATAAATCATGTCAAGAATATAATCAACCAAAGACAAAGTTTGACAGAAATCTTTGCAAATTGCACATCAGTATAGGAGTCTCATGTAACGTAGGTAAGAATTATAGAAGCTCAAAAACTGAAAACCATCCATTAAAAAGACTAAAAAGGGGCAAAAGCTTTGAAAAGACACTGCACTGAAGAAGGAAGAGAAGCTCACAATCATGAGTCACTAGGACAATGCCTTCAGGGTCAGGCTGAGACACTGCACCCCTACTAGAACAGCAGCTTGCGCAGCGTGGCAGCGCAGGCTAAGTGTGTGGAGCTCCCGTGGTTCCCCTGCGTCTCTGGAAAAATGGAACGACACAGGCACCATGGAGTAGCATAGCAAGTTTCTTATAAAATCAAGCCTCTTTCATAGAACCCATCACTTCCACTCAGTTTTTACTTGAGAGTATTGAAAACTCATGTTCATATAGAAATTTTAACATGATTATCCATTGCGACTTTGTAATGACTCAAACCTGAAAATCAAATGACTTCCAACAGATGAATAGATGAAAGCAATGTGTTACATTCCTTCAGTGGAATATACCTGATTAATGAAGAATGAGCTGTTGATTTACACAACAGCACACAGAGAGGTAGGGCCCTTGGGAAGAAATTCTGGGAAAAGCAAAACCTTGGGGTAGAAACTTATCAGTTGTAGCCAGAGTTTAGGGATAGAATAGAGATTTATCAACAACGCGAACACTTAAGGAACTTAACCACACTTAAAGAAGCACAGTTATGTATTGTGATTATAGTGGTGTGCACATGACTTCTCATTATCAAAACAGAAGTACACACACACACATACAAACACACCTGAATTTACCATGCATATGAAAATTTCAAAAGTACCTGAAAACACTTCATGAAAGTCAGATAAGATTTTTCTCTTTTTACCTTTACAGAAGCCAGGGTACAAGGAGCCCAGTACACATGGAAACAGTTTTAAAATATTTATTCATTTATTTGTGTGTATATACATGTGGGTACATGTATGTGTGTACAAGTGTGTGTGCATGCATGTGAGCATGGATGTTTGTATGTCAGTGTCAGTGAGAGCAGTCAGAGGACAATTTCAGGAACTCTGTTCTCATTTTCCAACATGCAAAGTCAGGATCTGTTCCTGCTGCTGTGCTGTGTACTCCGGCTAGCCAGCCGCGGGAGTGCTCGGATTACAGATGTGCACATGGCATCCACTTTTTTTTACACAAGTTCCAGGGATCAAACTCAAAGTTCTACAACGATCAAGAAATAACAGGTGAAAGTTAGGATAAACTCATCTAAAACACAATCCTTCAGTGGACGGTAATACCCTAAGGACTGTTAGTTTTGCCATTTCTGGAGACACAGTGAGGAGTGAGTTGGTTGTTCACATGCATGTGCTGACAGAGCTGTGGACATGGCCTTGGGCTCAGCAGAACTAGTGCTAATGAACAAGCAGGAAAAGGCAAATATTTTCCTGAGCACAAGACACAAGTAGTCTTGCCAAATTTTTCAGCTATTTTTGTAGTTTACTCTTTACGCATCTGTTCAAGACAGGTGTTGATTGTTTCAAAGATGAGAAAATGTAAATATTCTATCTAGGTTACCCAACTGTGGATGGGGCTCCCACATGAGTCTTCTGAGATCTTACTGCTTCCAGGGCAAGCTCTATTCAAAGCATTCTGTCAGTAACCAAACAACCTGGGAAAAAACAAAAAGAGAACAGAGTGAGATGGACTAGCAGTGCAGCGGTTGGCAATGAACACCGGAAGGCAAAGTGAAGTCAGTGCTAGAAGTCAGTGATGAGGAGGATTCACATGCATGGCCATGACTAATGTGATCAGGGGAAGAGAGAAGAATCATGTATGAATCAGTCAGCAGGCAGGGTCCTTGCTGATGGCTCCTGAGAAATCTTTCATAGTATCAATAGGAAACTTCAGAGTCTCACCTAATTTGACTGCTGATGTCATGTGACCGACATTTAGAAATATTTCTGTGAGCTAGAAACCATGTTCAAGTGATTAAAATAATAAAAATGAATACTATGTAAAACGTTTGGAGCTTGGTCAATACAGTACTTATCTTCAAGCACAAGGATCTGCGTTTCATCTCCAGATTCCATTTAAAGTCGGGCATGGTGGTGCCCACTTGTAATCTCAGCACGGGGGAGGTGGACAGATCCCCGAGGCTCGCTGGCCAACCAGCCTAGCCTATTCAGTGAGCTCCAGACCAGTAAGAGATCCTGTCTCAAAAAACACTTGAGTTTGAACTCTGACCTCCGCATGCAAGTGTACACATGTGCAGATGAAGCTAAACATATACTAACAAACACACGGATACAAAGGAATTTTGGCACTTTGTCTGTGATTCAGAATTCATTTGGAAGACCACATGGTTATAAATATTATGGGGTTTCACCTGGATGACAGGGTGAAATTCTCTGCCCGTAGGAAGACTCCACATGTCGTCCACATCTGTCTTTGCATTCCTAAACTGTTTCCTGCTTCAACCTTTTTCTTTATTGATGACCAACACCAAGGTCCTGGGATATATAACTTGCCCCCTATAAAAACATTTAGGATAGAAGTTAAAAGTGAAAGGATTAATAAAAAGATATCTTGTGTGCTTTGCCTTTTGCTAGGGGATGCCTTCTGCCTTTGCTGGTCTTGGGCCTCCACACAGCACCAGAACCCTGATGATCAGTGTGTCTGTCCGTGCAGCTCCTTTTCTCTCTTGGCTGGGGAAATCTTCTGTGACATCTTCCTTCTGCCTCTTGCTGGCTCCTAGGGTGAAATGCTGTCACTCCATCTCCAAGGCATTTTTTTCAACTCCTTCTGCAGAAGGATCCACTGTACCTAAGGAGGAAATTTTAAGATCACAGTAATCATGTGGCCCTGTTTCAGCTTAAAGTCTTGCTTGCCTTGGCAGGGCCTGCCCTAAAGCCTGCTCTTTGATGCCTTTGCTCTGGGGGCCTCACTTACCCTCAGGTTGTCACAAGGACCATGGGAGGAGGGGATTGGATGCCACGTGCACCTCCCAGCAGTTCACTGGATTCATATCAAGTTGGGCCACAGAGTAACTGGCACAGGATGGAGAATAGCCAAAGCAGCTGGGATTCTGGTAATATGTGCTGACATCCAAAGGGCTGTCCAGGCCTATGAGGCATGCTCCCGGTTACAGCCCCGGAGGATGGATGCCATGATGGGACAAGGCACAGGCAGCTTCCCCTGTGAGAGACTGGCAAGTTGATTATATAGGACCCCTGCCAGGCAGTGAGGGGTGTAAATATGCTCTCACTTGTGTGGACACTGCCACAGGCCTTTCTTTGCAAGAGAGCAACAGGCAAGGCTACTATTAAGGGGCTTACTGAACTCAGTGCCATGTATGGATGCCCGAGGTGAATTGATAGCAACAGAGACACTCATTTCACAGGTGCAGATGTGCAATCTTGGGCTGAGGATAATCAGGTTCAATGGTATTTCCACCTTCCATACAATCCTACAGGAGCAGGGTTAATTGAAAGAAAAAACGGGTTGCTAAAGGAACAGTTGAAAGCCTTAAGCCCAGAAGGAACCCTATGGGGGTGGAAAAAGGCCCTTCCAGAAGCCATAGGGTTGTTAAATGAAAACTTGGTAAAGACACAACCAAAAAGAAAACTATATACCATATCCTTAATGAACATAGATGCAAAAATTGTCAACAAAATACTTGCAAACTGCATACAGACACACATCAAAAAGATCATTCACCATGATCAAGTAGGCTTTATCCCAGAAATGCAGGGATGTTTCAATATACACAAGTCAATAGACATCATTAATCATATAAATGGGCTCAAAGACAAAAACCACATTGTCATCTCAATAGATGCAGAAAAGGCTTTTGACAAAATTCAACATGCATTTATGTTCAAAGTCCTAGAAGGAATTAGACTGGAGGGAACATACCTCAACATAATTAAAGTCATATACAACAAACCCACAGCCAACATCATTCTAAATGGAGAAAACATAGAAGCATTCCCATTGAAATCAGGAACCAGACAAGGATGTCCACTGTCTCCACTCCTTTTCAACATAGTGCTTGAAACTCTTGCTGGAGCAATAAGACAGGAGAGGGAAATTAAAGGAGCACTAATTAGAAAAGAAGAGGTAAAACTATCTCTTTTTGCAAATGATATGATACTGTACCTAAGAGATACCAAAAGTTCCACCAGAAAATCCCTAGAACTTATCGACACTTTCAGTATAGTAGCAAGTTATAAAATAAATCTACAAAAATCAGTAGCATTTCTATACACCAATAACAAGCAATTAGAGAAAGAATACAAGGAAATGCTCCCATTCACAATTGCTACAAAAAATTAAAATATCTTGGAATAAATCTGATGAAAGACACCAAAGATCTCTACAATGAAAATTTTAAATTGTTAAGAAAGAGATTGAGGAAGACACCAGGAAATGGAAGGACCTCCCATGTTCACAGATTGGAAGAATTAATACTGTGAAAATGACCATCCTACCAAAAGCAATATATTTCAATGCAATCCCAATCAAAATACCGTGACATACTTCACAGAATTAGAAAAATGCATCCTTAAATTCATATGGAGGCACAAAAGACCCTGGATAGCCAAAGCAACCCTGAGCACAAAGAGCCACGCTGGGGGATCACTATACCAGTGGATTTTGATTTTTTGAAAATTTTTCAAAACAAATTTTATGTCAAGAACTTGATCTCTCAAGTATTAGCATCAGAACATTTTGATAAGAGAAACCTAACTTTATTGCTTCCTGTTGCAAAACAGAACGCCACTTTGCAAAAGCTGGCACTATCTTCAGAGGAGAAGGCAAGTCAAAGGTTACTGAATTCATGCAGATGTTTCAAAACTGATGTTTGAATCTGAGTCGCTATAATGACAATTGTCTGCTGGTCCTAATAACAAAATGAGTATTTTGAACTGAGGGATTCAGAGCATTTGAAGGTATAAATTGTTATTTCCACTGAGGAGCTGAAATTTTCAGGAAGTTGCTATATTGAACAATCAAAACATATGCATGGGGCCTGGGGAGTTGGCTTAGTGTGAAAAGTAGGAGATGAAGAGCTGAGTTCAGATCCCCCAAACCCATGTACAAGTCAAGCATGGTGAATGTTCCTGTAACTACAGTGCTGGGGCAGACAGGCAGATCCTAGGGGGATTTCTGGCCATTCTAGCCAAAATGGTGAGCTTCAAATTCAGTGAGAGACGATCTCAAAACCTAAGGTGGAGAAATGATTGAGGAAAAACACTGTGTTGTTAATCCCTTACTTCATAGCATTCACATGTGTGAGCACACCCACACACATTGTGCACATGTGTGCATACCACAGACAGACGACAGATACACACACACATACACACACACACACACACACACACACACACACGTGTGCCCGCGCGGGACACTCTTAAGAGAGTAAGGTCTCAGGAGCAAAAGCAAAGCAGTAACAGAAACCACATAACAAAGACATGGACAGCTGGGAACGCCCAAGTGGGTGAAGGTCGAGGGACTCCTCACAATATTTTGCACATTCATTTTAGAATCACATGGCTTATCTATAAATTGCATTTGTCCTTATAATTGATGGCATTAAGGACTGGGCAGCCAACAAGTTTACATTTGATTGCAAGCTTCGCCATGTTTTAGCACTGTGACCTCAGTCAGGTTAATTCATCTCTATAAGGCTCAGATGTTTTATGTGTAAACTGGTGCTTTAAGTTAACAAGGCCTTAACAATGTGGCTGACACTGCTGAATTCACAGATAACAGATGGATGGCTGAGATTTGGGAGCCTGTGAAGTCCAAAATCAATGGGTCAGCAGACACATTGTTGTGTGAGTCTTGGTTTCTCCTGGCAAGATGGTACCATCTCTCATCCTCACAGAGATATCAGTTCTCTGCATCCAAACAGAGATGGTACCATTTCTCTACAGCTTCATAGAGATGACGCCATCTCTCTGCATCCCCACATGGTGGAATGGAGTAAGGAGCTTGCTGGCGAGTCTTTTATAAGCACTTTTCTTTTTAAGTCCGTAAGGCTGGAGTTCTCATGTCCGAAGGCTCACAAAAATCCCAGGTCTTATTATTATCACAGTCAGTCTTAGGTTTCTACACACAGATCTGGAGGGACACTCACATTCAGATCATAGCACCAAGAACATTTTATCTACCTCAAGAAGTAGTTGCCCACATTAGAGATCAGGATTTCAAAGTGCTGAGGTCACCCTTCCTGTACACGCTGTGTGCATGCTTTACACCGAGTTTTTACATTTATTCCTTTGAATTTTGTATGTCTTCATTTTTCAGATCATTATTTCTCTAAGAGCTTGGTTAAATTCTCACTTTACCTTCCAATGTTCAGGCTTTTCGAGGCACTGGATATTTTGTATGAATATCTGAGTATATTTGACTCCATCTTGTGATTACCTGCAGTCTTAACTAGATATCCAGGAATCAGCATTCAGGGGAACCTGGAAGCTCCTGCCTTTGCTGTGGCTCTCCCTGTGACTTAGGCCCTGTTGGACCTTGGCTTCTTCAACTCCTTCCCCCTCCCCAGTTCTAAATGAGCTCCTGGGAGCTGTGCAGATCCAAAGTACTTCTCCAAAGAACAATACACTCATTCAAACAGTATTTGCCAGAAATTCATTGAGTTTCTGGATCTATCACCATGGAACTTTCAGACTTTTCATAGTTTGAAAGCAACTGCCTTGAAGCCATGGAATGACCTAAGAAAACTCATTTATTGGACTAGGGCTCAGTGTAAGTGCCTTGTAAGTACAGGGACCTAAGTTCATCTCCCAGAACCCAGGTTATAAAGGCAGGGCATGGTAGCATGCGCTTGTAACCCCAGCTGTGTAAGGGCAGAGGAGACATGCATAGCCCTGGGGTTCACTGCAGCCTAGCCTGCTTGTTGAATGCAAAGCCAATGAGAAATCCTGCTTTTTTTTTTAATTAAAAAAAATATTTTATTTATTTATTTTTTTTATATACATTTTTTTTAAAATTTTCAAGTCACAA
>NW_008337322.1:620886-630286 GCF_000622305.1 Nannospalax galili | reverse complement strand
AGACCCCAATTCTATCCAAAGGAATACTGACAATGGATTGCCGTAGATGAGGAACAGCTGATCTTCCTGGAACAGGGACCTCTGGCTGACTAGATTTACCAGAAGGGCAGATAGGGGGGAATGGATGGAGGTGCTGACAGCACAGTGGACAGTGGCAGGGAGAAATCCTGTTTTAAACATCACGGTAGACAATGTCTGAAGAATGATGGCCTAGGTTGGCCTTTAGCACATGCATCAGTTCCTAACCCATACAAAACAGTAAGAGCATAACTGATGTTTCTGTCTACTCATTAATCCCACAAATAGCTATGTACTCTGAGGGACTAAATGCCAAACATGATGAAAAGGTCTATCAAAATAATTCTACAGCATGAACACAATAGCCACTTTGCCTAGGAAGTTTCAACTCCTAACTTCTTCAAGGCTGTGAAGCCTCCTCCTCATTCTATGCAGCACCACCCCATGACTGGTAAGCTTCCCTGTGCCTCCATCTACCTTTTACCACCTTATACATAACTCACAGCTGGCAAACATCCCCCACTCCTCCTTGACTGCATCACTGGCTCCATGGCGCTTCAGGCAACCTTGCTGCCTTGGTGGCTCAGCTTTTCTCAGTTTGTCTTGGCCATGTTGTCTCACCAGCCATTTTGGAGCGTATCTCTGCCTTCCCTCGGTCCTTCCTCGTCTCATTTATTTTTTAGCATTTTCTCAACAGTTCCTCCAGACGCTGTCATTAAGCACTGGACCAATTAACCTCCTGCTTCTGAGTGGTAGAGCTGTGCTGAGCTGCCTGGCCCTGCAGGAGGGCTTCCCTTCCAGGAGAAGAAATTGGTTGGCTTCCTGGCAGCCCCCACACCTGCGATGGCACACAACACGGCCTGGCACCGCCTCAGCAAGGTTGTTTGCTGGAAGCTTTGTTCGGAGGTGATACTTTTAAGTTGTTTCCCCCCAGGACACTGTGGCCCCAGCCATCCCCACTCTCTGACAATACCAGTGATTATAATCGCTTAGCCTGTGGATACACATTAGCTTCGTGAGCATGTGTCCCATGCTACAGAGTCAGCAGGGACTCAGAAGCTCTTCTCCAAGATGCTTTGGCTCTTGGTTTAAAGCAACCTACTCAGCCAGCACCACAGAGCAGCCCAGTGAGAATGGACAGCAGGGGACCTCAAGGCTGCCCTGGAGCAGGGAGTTTGCTGTCCCACCCCGACCCACCATGGGGTTTTCAAGCACAAGTTGCGGTACATTTGAACCTCTCCTAACATGCCACACTTCAGGGATGTCACAGTTGTTGGAAGAAGTGCTCAGTTTGAGCCCCACATATATAGAAAGGAAAGAAGCAGTAAGAATTTTCTCATCTCTGTGTTTCCTGCTAGCAGACCTTCTGCCAAGATACGATGCATGTGAATAGGGGCTCCCTGGGTTCCCGCCTTGCCCTAAACAACATTAGTGCCTCCTTTATATTTAGTCAAAAATTAAACCTATCTTTTTATTTATTCCTAAGTTGTCTGTAAATGTTACTGTCGCCTGAAATTTGGAATGACCTGCACAAAGTCACCCAAATGCAAAGGAGAAACTGGGGGAAGGAGGCAGCTTCTGTGTCTGCAGGTGAATGTTCCGGGGGGGTTTAGCCCCAGGCTGCTCCCTCCCTGCACCCTGACCTTCCACCTCTTCATCCCCACCTCTCTAAATGCTGTTCTCTCTTTCCCTCTCTCTTTCCCTCCCTCCCTCCCTCCCTCCCTCCCTCTCTCTCTCTCCCCCTCTGTGCACTGCTGCCCACCTGCCCACAGTACACACAGAAATGGTCAACGCCTAAATCTGCTTCCACATCTGCCAGTTTTCTCAGCGCCCTCTGTCAAGTAAATGTCAGCCCTGCTCTTCAGCTGGCTTCTGAGGAGAGAAGAGCAAGACCGGTTCTCATTATGGTTGAAAAGTCACTTGAGACATGATATGCATGAGAGATTCATATCATTTCTATTTACATACTTTGCTCTTATTACAAGGGAACCAATAAAGCTAATATGATTATGATGGGAGAGTTTTACCCCGCCCTGCTCTTCAGGCTCTGTAGTCAAACTTTTAATGAAGGAAGGCAGGCTCGAATCTCATCTCTCCAAGCCCTCAGCCTCTCTGGGGAGTACCCAAAGTAGAACAAGGGAAATAAGGTTTCACAGCTAGAGAGCGGCACAGAAGGGATTCAAGCCATGTTTTCACACCCTCCTCTGTGACTCTGTGAACTCTACTAAATCCAGCCAGCCTCGGTCCCCCAGAAGTCAACGAGAAGAAATGCACACATGGATTCAGAGTTTGCTTCCTATGGTAAAATTGCACAATATTACTTCCTCAGGTAGAGAAAAACATAAAAGAAAGGTTTTGTTTGCACATTGAGCCAAAGCTCCCAGGTCAATTCTGATTCTGATACTCCCTTCCCACTCTCCAGACAATGGTGTCTCTAGGGTTGAGCAACTTCTGCTTCTCCCTGACATGACTTTCTGACCAATTAATATTCTCAGGATTGGACAAGACATGGTCTTCAGGGGTCACATTAATGTCCTGAATGTCTTTGGTATATAGTACCCACTGACATGTGCTCCAGCTTTGAAGACTGGATTTGTTTAGACCAAGCATAATTGCAACCTGTTCTTGATGACTGTCCTCCTTCCTTTGTAACTTTATATCCCCTTCTGTGAGGTTGTTGTGCCTCTGAAGATGCTAAGAGCAAGGGGAGAATGCCATTCACCATCATAGAACATCTGATCAGCTGGGACCCACATCCTTTGCATTCCAGATCCTTCTTACAGACCTGACGAGTATGATTTCATGAGAGAACAATACTGCTGGCCTGTCAGGTAGGGTGGGTGTGTTTTTTCTCTTTTTCCTGACTATTGTTATGAGAACGTATTATGGAAAGATGAGGAGCGGACAAATCAAGCCCTTCACTGTCACCCAGACAGTTGGAGAACTCATCATTTTTTCTCACTAGCAGATGGAGATGAGCTTATGCTTTGAGGTTCTGGCCACAGCCAGTTTAGTTAGAAGGTCTTATGGGATTTTACATGCCATCTTTCAGCAATCATTCCATTGATGGGTTCAAACTACAGTTTCTCCTAATTTAAAACACAGTTACTTTTATGTCACAAGATAACTATAAGAAAATTTCAATAAACTCTTTTCATGGTTAAATGGTCAGAAGTTGACAACAACAGAAAGAACTAAATGAAGTATAGCATAGCTGTGGAAACCCAAAATTAGACCAAGAATGCAAACAGAAATTAAAATGATGGCAACCAATACATATCTTTCAATAATAACATTAAATATCAATAGCCTGAACTCCCCAGTCAAAAGACATAGACTAGTTAAACAGATTAAGAAACAAAATCCATCTTTTGTTGTCTTCAAGAAACTCATCTCACCTTCAAAGATAGGCACTACCTTAAGATGAAAGGATAGAAAAAAAATGTTCCAAGAAAACAGCACTAAGAAATAGCAGGGGTTGCAAAAATAGACTTCAAACTAAATCTAATCAGAAGAGATAAAGAGGATCACTTCATTCTGATAAAAGGAACAACTGACCAAGAAAATACTGTAGTCATAAACACATATGCATCAGACTGATGTACCCAATTTCACAAAAACAATGCTATAGGACTTTAAGACAGGTTAACCCCAACTCAGTAATAAAGGGAACTTCAATACCCCACTATCTCCAGGAGATAGGTCAACTGGACAAAGAATAAACAGAGAGACGTCTGAATTAAATGATACCATACATCAAATGGACAAAACAGACATCTACCGAATATTCCACCCAAGCACCAAAGAATGAGCTTTCTATTCAGCACCCATGGAACTTTCTCTAAAATCAACCACATACTGGGACACAAAAAGAAACTTCAACAAATACAAAAAAAAGAAAGAAAAAAAGAAATAATTCAATGCATTCTATCAGACCACAATGTAATAAAGGTTAAAATCAACAGCAAAAGAAGCCCTAGTACCTACACAAACTCATGGAGATTAAACAACACATGCTTGAATGATGAATGGGCCAAAGAAGAAATTAAGAAAGAAATAAAATTGTTCCTGGAACTAAATGAAAATAATACAGCACAACAGAACTTCTGGGACATCAGACCACAGCTTTCCTGTACCCATAATTTATACCTATGTGTCCCACAGTGCATGGGGGAGTCAGGCTTGAACTCTAGACCCATGAAGGCAGGACAAATTTGGAAGTCCCAAGGTCTGTGCTGACTAGCCAGTCACCAATGTCTCATAATATTTTTTTCAATTTTACTCTTGAAATTCCAACTGTGTATCTGTTACTCCATGTGAATAGGAAACGTGTGTCCTAGAGTAGCGTTAACTAGATTTTCAACTAACAATATGTTGGTGTGAATTTCTTTACCTGGAATCTTCCTTGAACTAAACGAGTGTGGAGGTAGGAAGTCTAGCCAGTGTGTCAAGCATGGTTCAGATGGACAGGTCTCCATGATGCCTTGAAAAGCTAAGCCCCTGTGAGGGAGACATGAGGAGACAGAAGCAGACCATTAGACCAGGAAGGAATCTGGATGGACAGTGATAGAATCAGCTGTGTGTAGTAGCTCTCTTTAGGTACCCAGCTAAACCTTGTCTGTAGTCTGTCTAAATTGATCTCCATAATAAATCTACCGCATCTTTACAGTTGCCCGTATACAGCACACTAAGGAAGAAAACTTCTCAGAAGGGATTCCTCATACACTCTGTATTAAGGAGCCAGTTGATCAAGAAAATTCCAGCCTCAGCTTTCCTCCAAAGCCCAATCTCTTCTAAACTGATCAACTGTCTCCCTAATGAGCACAATGCCAAGTGACCTGGAGTAATATTTCAAGCAGCTGAAAGGCTGTTGGAAAACAGCAGAATCCACCAAGCAGGCCTGGCCCCTTCTTCTGTATCTGTGTTCGAAGCAGATGATCTGTGATGGGCTGGGATGCTGAAAAGCCTTGGCTGAGGCCCGGCTGTCCCTGTCCTACTGTGTCCCACAGACAAACTCAGAGTCCGTCCCTTCAACAGGGCTGTTTCCGGTTCATTCCCCACCAACCCAGTTGTTTCCTGAAATTCTGATGTCACCTGCATCTGACAAACACAAGAGAGGACAGAAAGACGACACTAGATATTCTGGGGTTTTTTGTTTGTTTGTTTTTCTAAGTTTGAGATCCACTTGCTTCAAAAAGAAGTTTTTAAATAAGGATCTGCGTGGTAACGAGTTAGAGCACCACAGGTAACAAGGAATAAACAACCGAGCCTTCAAGGGAGCGGGAGGCACAGGGCCTTAAGTGTGAGGGTTCCCTCTGGCTTCCCAGGATGGGTGTGAGCAGACCACAGGCCTGGACACAGTTGTTGGTATAATTCTGACTCTTAAATATGCTCTACTGGATCCCAGAAAATTCGACTACTTTTTAGACATTTGTTGATTATTTTGCAGTGTTCTTATAACCTGAAAGAAGCGTTTTCTAAAAAGCAAAGGAAAGATTTTAATTTTCTTTAACTTGAACCCAGCTCCAAAACTCTAGCCACCCGGTTCCCAGCAAGGGCTGGACTTGGGACCTGTAGCCAAATACTTACCCCAGGCTTCTTTGCTTGGTTTTGATTTTGCTTCTGCCTTTCTCTCAAGTGTTCGCAGGACACAGATCTTTAGCTCTTGGAATTATTTTTGAAATTTGTATCAATACCTTTTTCCCCAGAAAGCTTGATTCTGAGAGCTGATCACCTTGAGAGCATCAGAGGCTGGGAGCATCCCAACTTCTGCTGGCTTTACTACACCTGCAGGAAACAGTTGCTCTGGAGGGTTCCATATTGAATTGGCAATTTGACCTCAAGTAAATTTAATCTTTCTGAGACAGAGTTTCTTCACGTATAAAACAGAGGCAATAATAACATCAAACTCATGAAGTTGAAGATTAAATATAATAATATGACATGAAGAATTCTTACCTAGCACCTGAGGCCTTTCTACAGTCACCTACTATGAATTATTAATACAATCCATACTTCACCCTTCTTCCCTGTCGTAAGAGCTCTCAACTACAGAAAATAAGGGCAGACTCCTTTTAGACCATTATAAACATCAGAGACTTCCTTCTTCCAATATCTGATTTTTATAAAAAACAAAATGGGTAAATTAAAATTTGAAAGCCCAGTATTTGTATAATATTCACACGTTTGAGCACTCTGGCCTATGATTTGAAGGTCTTTAGTTAGCAAGATGGAACTTGCTTTAAGTTGAAGGATAAGTTGATGGGACTCACAGATGTCAAATATCTGCCTAGCTTCAGGCTCATATGAAGGGAAAGGGCTCCAGGCTGGATGCTGGAATTGGGCGATGATATTAATTTGATCTGAACCAACTGTTTGTTATTTAAATTGGGACACCAACAGCCATGGTCTCAAGTGATTGTGGGCAGCATCAGAATGTGAATGAAACAATGATGCAGGAGACCTTTTGGGACAGAACCAGGCCATACAGTTTGAGATTAATTTGATCTGAACCAACTGTTTGTTATTTAAATTGGGACACCAACAGCCATGGTCTCAAGTGATTGTGGGCAGCATCAGAATGTGAATGAAACAATGATGCAGGAGACCTTTTGGGACAGAACCAGGCCATACAGTTTGTTAAGCTCTTAACCTAGAAAGTTCCTTTCAACATCACCTGTGTTCTCTGACACATCTGTCCTTTGGAAATGAAAGACATTGGGTAATGTTACACGAAAGTGTGGGCGGCACCATATATTAGCATTACTATGAGAAACGGCTTTTTTTTTTTTTTTTTTTTTTTTTGTCTTTTTGAGACAGGGTCTCCCTGTAGCTCAGCTGTCCTCGAACTTACTATGTAGACCAAGCTGTCCTCGAACTCACAAAGATCCGCCTGCCTCTGAGCTCCTGAAATGGCCTTTTAAATAAAGAGTTCTGACAAGATGGTGGAAATCAAAAGCAGTGGAGATTGACAGACCCATGGGCTCTGTGGGTGACGTGTTTGGCAGTAAGGTAATAGTACACAGTCTCTATGGAATCACACCACATAAATGGTGTATTTGTATATATGTGTGTGTCTGCTTTCAGTGATTCACAGGCATACATTCATTCATCAGTCTTTGGTGAGAACTCACTGTGTGCAACTTGGAGATTTCCCACAACCAGCAAGACCAAGAAGAACTGCTTTAAGGGAAAGTGCAATGATGGCATGTAATCAGGACCAGAAGGAGTTGGAATGGTCCAGGAAGGTTCCCCACCACATTCTATAAGCAACGATATATGAAGGAAATGTGGTGAACAAAAATAGAAAAAGTATTTCAAAGACACAGACTAGCCCATGCAAATCAGACCTGAGACAGGAGAGCTTGTTCGAAGCTTTGAGAGGAGAAGCGTTAAGTTGATCACACAGTGTAAGGCTCGCAGCAGCCTCCAAATTGGATGTCATTATTCAGTATGGCCGATGGTGACCAGAAGAACATTTCATTAGATACGTGTCAGGGAGTTAATCTTACTGTATCTTGGAAGGAGACCCTTGGATTCATCTTCGTGAACAACAGCTCAGATGGACCAGAACCATGGAGGAAGCTGTTGCAGTGGCCTGGGAGTCAGACTAGGATGAAAGGCATAGAGAGAGGGGAGAGGAAGGGTTTGAGACGTGGTCCTGTGGTAGAGTTCATTTGCTGGTACACTGGGCTGCATCTGTACGCCAGGGCTGAAGGAGGTTCTGGAGTGAGCCTTGACGGTGGTCCTGAAGACAGGTGCCAGAAGGTCTGGGAATTCTGGACCTTTCTTGTTCAAGACAATTCTGCATGTTTACATTCTCTTCATCCTTTCTGATTTGCATATACTAATTATGAATAAATCACACAATTGACAAATGCAAACTAGGTAACTTAGGAAAAAGTAAAGAAACATTTCCATGGGACAATGGGGGACAGAAATGCAACACACCGGGGTTAGGTAAGTGTCAGGTCTTCCCATCCACAAGTGTAAAAGTGGATGGGGAGCAAAGAGCCTGCTTCTCTGAGCAAAGGAGGCCATACACCCTGACACTTGACAACGACCAGGTCCAGGCATTGTCGAAAGCACAGGAGTGTTCCGAGACATTGCTACAATAGGTAACGGAAATAAAAAATTGATTATTGAAATGTGACTTCTAGACAAATAAATGCAAACCAGTGTGCTTAAATATAAAGAAATATTACAACATCTTTACAATTAAATGTAAAAAACCTCAGAAGTAATTCAAATTTTTTCAACTTAGAAATGGATAAAATGTGATCAATTCATGCAACACTACTACACAGGCATGGAAAAGGACTCCTGGCAGGTCTCACGAGGTGTGTGGCATTCAAATGCCCTATGCTAAGTGAACAGCTGTTGAAAGGGCTGGAGTCTCCCCATTCCCTTACGTACAACCTAGAAGAATCACGGGTGTGGAAAGTGGGTCCATGGAGCTCAGCACATGCCCGGAAAAGGGTATCAGAAGGAATCTCGGGTCTGTGTGAATGTCAGTGGGGCTGTACTATCTTGATTGTGATGAAGAACACAGAATTTCAAGCATTTGTCAATATACCCTATTATACATAAAATGGACTGAACTGATGTGGTTCCTGAGAACGTCCCCCACAGGCTCTGAGGTACTTGGACAGTTTGTTATCAGTCGGTGGCACTGTTTCGGTAAGTTTTAGGAGATGTGACCAAGTTGGAGGAAGCACGGCACTGGGATGGGCTTAGAGAGTTCTTAAGCCCTCCCGAAACTTCAGTCGCTCTCTGCTTCCTGTGCCTGTTTGAAGATGGAGCTTTTGCCACTTCTGCCACCATGGCTCCCTGCCATGACAAACTCTGATCACTCTGGAATCATAAGCTCAAATAAACTCTTCCTTCTATAAATTCCCTTAGTCACAGTGTTTTCTCACAGCAACAGAAAAGTAACTAATACACTTGTCGATTTAAAAGATGGTTTGCCAGGAACCTTCAGTGACTCTGGTTAGATCTGCAAGAACTTTTGACTGTATCCGCACTGATAAGGCCTGGATCTGGAAGGCTAGAGGGGCTGACTGAAAGTCACTAAGCGCAAGGAGGCGACACAGGACCAGAAAGAAGATGAGAAAATTAAAAAGAGACAAAGTTTCCACAACACACATGCTTATTAACCCAAATCTCAGAAATCAAGGATGGAAGTGCAAGAAAGAAAGAAAGAAAGGGGGGTAGGAAGGAAGAAGAGTGGGAAGAGGAGGGAGGGAGAGACGGAGAAAGACAGGGAGAGAAAAGGCCAGAGGACTGGAGGGAAGGGAGGGAGAGAGGGAGAGAGGAGGGAGGGAGAGGCGGAGTGGGGGAGAGAGGAGGGAGGGAAGGAGAGAGGAGGGAGGGAGGGAGGAGG